>NC_092735.1:27598411-27735911 GCF_047496885.1 Scyliorhinus torazame | reverse complement strand
ACGGAAGCAGCTTAACATGAGCCTCGTATTCTGCAACCCACACTCAATACAAGCAGGAGCGATCAGAGTTTGGATAAGAGGGGGGTGGGGCGGTGAAGGGATGGGGTAAGGGGTGGGGGGGGGGGGCGTTTCGAGGTGGGCGTGAGAGGGGGCAGGGGGATATGCGGTCAGAGCGGCAAAGGCAATAACAGAGGCAATTAATTTTTTTTGGCACCGGTTGGGCCCAGAGTGTGGGTGGGCAAAAATGTATCATGGGACGGAAGACCCCCATCAGAATCATTCTGGGGCGGGGGGAGGCGGGGTAGAGGTGGGTGAGAGATGATCGGGTCAGGGGAGGGGGTGAGAAGGTGAGGTGGTGGTGGAGGAAGAGGGGAGGAGGTGAGGTGAGGGAAGGAGGTGAGGGGGAGGAGGTGAGGGGAGGGGGAGGAGGGGAGGGGAGGGGGATGGGTTGTGGGGGGAGGAGGAGGAGGAGGGAAGGGTCTGGGGGGAGGGGGAGGGGGAGGAGGAGGAGGGGAAGGTGTGGGGAGGGAGGGAGGGGAGAGAACGTATGAAGGAACAGGGGGGTGGGAAGAGAGAAGGGGAGGGGAGTGGTGGGAGAAGGAGAAGAGGGGGAGGGATTGGAGAAGAGGGAGTGAAAATGTAAGTTTGGTGAAGGGGAAGAAGGGATAGGAGTGAGGGCGGGAGAGTGTAAGTGCAGATGAGGGCAGAGAGAGACGAGGTGGGAGGAGCGAGGGGGTGGGTGGGGAATGGGGGAGAGAGGGGTGATGCACTATCAATTACGACGAGACGAGAGTAGAGAGTAATCGAGGCTTTATTACACAGAGATGTGTTGCCTCCTGCAGCTGCTGCCGAAATGGCTGCAGCTCGGTGAGCACACACATTTATACTCCGCCTACTGGGCGGAGCCAGCAGGCAGGGATCTACCCCCGTAGCTGTAGTACAGGGGCCTTACCATAATACCCTCGTATGCAGTGCAGTATATACAATATAATACAACACTGGTGACAGTGATAAGAGAGGGTAGGACTGGAGGAGAGGGAGTGAAAGTGTGGGCGAGGGGAAGGGGAGAGAAGGGGTTTTTCGTCAGTATTCACACACGAAAAAGACAATGTTGTCGAGGAGAATACTGAGATTCAGGCTACTAGACTAGAAGGACTTGAGGTTCGTAAGGAGGAGGTGTTAACAATTCTGGAAAGTGTGAAAATAGATAAGTCCCCTGGGCCAGATGGGATGTATCCTAGGGTTCTCTGGGAAGCTAGGGAGGAGATTGCTAAGCCTTTGGCTTTGATCTTTAAGTCATCTTTGTTAACAGGAATAGTGCCAGAAGACTGGAGGATAGCAAACGTTGTCCCCTTGTTCAAGAAGGGGAGCAGAGACAACCCCGGTAACTATAGACCAGTGAGCCTTACTTCTGTTGTGGGCAAAGTCTTGGAAAGGTTTATAAGAGATAGGGTGTATAATCATCTGGAAAGGAATAATTTGATTAGAGATAGTTAACACGGCTTTGTGAAGGGTAGGTCGTGCCTCACAAACCTTATTGAGTTCTTTGAGAAGGTGACCAAACAGGTGGATGAGGGTAAAGCAGTTGATGTGTATATGGATTGCAGTAAAGCATTTGATAAGGTTCCCCACGCTAGGCTATTGCAGAAAAACTCGGTGCAGGTTGTTGGTGGGGACAGTGTAGAGGGAGCTTTACCCTGTATCTAACCCTGTGCTGTACCTGTCCTGGGAGTGTTTGATGGGGACAGTGTAGAGAGATCTTTATTCTGTGTCTAACCCTTGTTCAAGAAGGGGAGTAGAGACAACCCCGGAAACTATAGAGTGATTTAGCAGTTTGGATCAGAAATTGGCTAGCTGGAAGAAGACAAAGGGTGGTGGTTGATGGGAAATGTTCAGACTGGAGTCCAGTTACTAGTGGTGTACCACAAGGATCTGTTTTGGGGCCACTGCTGTTTGCCATTTTTATAAATGACCTGGAGGAGGGCATAGAAGGATGGGTGAGTAAATTTGCAGATGACACTAAAGTCGGTGGAGTTGTGGACAGTGCGGAAGGATGTTACAAGTTACAGAGGGACATAGATAAGCTGCAGCGCTGGACTGAGAGGTGGCAAATGGAGTTTAATGCAGAAAAGTGTGAGGTGATTCATTTTGGAAGGAATAACAGGAAGACAGAGTACTGGGCTAATGGTAAGATTCTTGGCAGTGTGGATGAGCAGAGAGATCTCGGTGTCCATGTACATAGATCCCTGAAAGTTGCCATTCAGGTTGAGAGGGTTGTTAAGAAGGCGTACGGTGTGTTAGCTTTTATTGGTAGAGGGATTGAGTTTCGGAGCCATGTGGTCATGTTGCAGCTGTACAAAACTCTGGTGCGGCCGCATTTGGAGTATTGTGTGCAATTCTGGTCGCCACATTATAGGAAGGATGTGGAAGCATTGGAAAGGGTGCAGAGGAGATTCACCAGAATGTTGCCTGGTATGGAGGGAAAATCTTATGAGGGAAGACTGAGGGACTTGAGGCTGTTTTCGTTAGAGAGAAGAAGGTTAAGAGGTGACTTAATTGAGGCATGCAAGATGATCAGAGGATTGGATAGGGCGGACAGTGAGAGATTTTTTTCCTCGGATGGTGATATCTAGCACAAGGGGACATAGCTTTAAATTGAGGAGAGATAGATATAGGACAGATGTCAGAGGTAGGTTCTTTACTCAGAGAGTAGTAAGGGCGTGGAATGCCCTGCCTGCAGTAGTAGTGGACTCGTCAACACTAAGGGCATTCAAATGGTCATTGGACAGACACATGGACGATAAGGGAATAGTGTAGATGGGCTTTAGAGTGGTTTCACAGGTCGGCGCAACATCGAGGGCCGAAGGGCCTGTACTGCGCTGTAATGTTCTGTGTTCTAAGAGCAAGGGGGCAGAGAGATGAGAGCAGATGGAGATGTGTGGTCGGGGGGTGGTAGGGAGGGGGAGTAGAGCTCTTGTGGGGGATGGTAAGCCTCCGTCCCACTGAGTCAACTGCAAAGTAGAAAAGATATTAAATGAGGCTGAAATCATTTTAATGAAAAACCTGTTTTTCTCCGCATAATTATTGAGCTCCTCACCGAGAAATGCTGCCGTTTAATCAGTGACTCATTTAATCACAAATAAAAAGAAGCAATCATCAGTGTTTCCATGGACTTTAACAGGACATAGTTAGTTTCAAGATTGACCAGATGTTATATTGGTATATGAATGCTTTACGTTTCGCGAATTTGTCAATTTAATGGACCAATATTGCACAGACTTAATTCTACACCTTTCACTGTGAGCCCAGCAACGAAACGTCACCCCTACCCACCGACTAGACTTCATTCCGTGTCCACTGTATCACGCCGATTATCATCAGAACAACGTGGCGTCTCTGGTAGCAAGAGACACTGACTCCTGATGATCAAGAGGCTATGTCTTTTTAAATATCTGTTTGTGGGGTGCGGGCGTAGCTGGCTTGGTCAGCATTTGTTGCCCGTTCCAGATTGCCCCTTTGAGACAGTGGTGGGGAGCCACCTTCTTGAACCCGCTGCAGTCCCTGAGGTGTCGGTACGCCCACCGTGCTGTTAGGGAGGGAGTTCCAGGATGTTGCCCCAGCGACAGTGAAGGAACGGCCGATATATTTCCAAGTCAGGATGGTGAGTGAGTTGGAGGGGAACCTCCAGGTGGCGGGTGTAACGATATGTATATATGTAGACAAGTAAAGGGTTAATTATTACATCTCAATGGAACACAAACACTAGAGGGCACCAAAAGAGAAAATGCTGGAAAATCTCAGCAGGTCTGGCAGCATCTGTAGGGAGAGAAAAGAGCTAATGTTTCGAGTCCGATGACTCTTTGTCAAAAAGCTTTGTTTCAGATTCCAGCATCCACAGTCATTTGCTTTTACGAGAGGGCACCACTAGTTCTCAGTATAAATATAAAAACCCAGGAATCTTGGGTACTAGTCATAGAAAATACAATTCAGAAGGAGGCCATTCGGCCCATCGAGTCTGCACGACCCACTTAAGCCCTCACATCCACCCTGTCCCCGTAACCCAATAACCCCTCCTAATCCTTTTGGTCACTCAGGGCAATTTATCACGGCCAATCCACCTAACCTGCACATCTTTGGACTGTGGGAGGAAACCGGAGCACCCGGAGGAAACCCACGCAGACACGGGAAGAACGTGCAGACTCCGCATAGACAGTGACCCAGCGGTCAGAGTGTAAACATAGAGAGAGATAGATCACAGCATAGTTAAGATTAGATAGAAGCAGCACATTTAGTTATTACTTAAATCTAATTACTTTCTTAATAGTTATAGCTCTGTGGAGTGTGCAAGCTCAATTTTAATCAATCGTTATTCAATAAATCAGTTTTGCTTTAAATTAGAGATTGGTGGTTTCTTTATAATCACACCATCAGCCCATTCTGGATTACGAAGCAAAGAGTGATGATATATTACCAAAGAGTAATACAACAGTGGGATTCCCACGTGTCTGCTGCTCCTGTCCTTCTAGATGGTAGAGGTTGTGGGTTTGGAAGGTGCTGCCTCAGGAACCTTGGTGAGTTGCTGCATCTTGTAGATGGTACACACGGCTGCTGTTGTGCGTCGGTGGTGGAGGGAGTGAATGTTTGTGGATGGGGGGCCAATCAAGCGGGCTGCTTGGTCCTGGATGGTGTCGAGCTTCTTGGGTCTTGTTGGAGCCACGCTCATCCAGGCAAGTGAGGAGTATTCCATCACACTCCTGACTTGTGCCTTGTAGATGGTGGACAGCCCTTGGGGAGTCGGGAGGTGAGTTACTCACCGCAAGATCTCGGAGTTGGATTTTCGCTCGAACCAGAAAGTCTCCTGACTCCATCGACCTGCCTGGATTGAGGGTGCCCCATCAGACCCAGTTCTCACTCTGGACTGGAGGGTGCAGGATCACCTCAGGAAGCAGATCGTGCCTGTCCACAGGGGGGCAGCCAAGTGCTGAGCTGTGCTGGTTAACAGGCTCACCTTGGTTCTCTCGGACTTTGTCCAGCTTGTTTTGTTCAACTTTTGGCCCTCAATCCTCATGGCCCATCACTACATAGAACATAGAATGTACAGTGCAGAAGGAGGCCATTCGACCCATCGAGTCTGCACCCACTAAAGCCCTCACTTCCACCCTAGCCCCAGAATCCAATAACCCCACCTAACCTTTTTTGGACAATAAGGGCAATTTAGCATGGCCAATCCACCTAACTTGCACACCTTTGGACTGTGGGAGGAAACCGGAGCACCCGGAGGAAACCCACGCAGACACCGAGAGAACGTGCAGACTCCACACAGACAGTGATCCAGCGGGGAATCGAGCCTGGGACCCTGGCGCTGTGAAGCCACAGTGCTAGCCACTTGTGCTAATGTGCTGCCCCTGCCAAAACCACTATCCACTCTCCAGAAATTTAAACAGTAGCCTTGTTTCATAGCAATGAATAAGCTTCAGTTATGCTTAATTATAACAAAATCAAAATATTTTTTTGCAATCGTAATGGATGCAAATTTCACTCTCAATTGGCCCTCATGCCCTCCACACCAACTTGCTCCCGATGCATATCCCCACCCACCACCTTACAAAGAATCACTACAGTTCAGAAGGAGGCCATTTGGCCAATCGAGTCTGCACCCTACCCAGATCCAATCCCATGCCCTTTCCTGTAACCCCACCTAACCTGCACATCTTTGGACTGTGGGAGCAAACCAGAGCACCGGGTGGAAACCCACTCAGACAGGGAGAGAACGTGCAAACTCCACACAGATAGTCACCTGGGTCCCTGGCACTGTGAGGCAGCAGTGCGAACCACTGTGCCACTGAGCCGCCCTGCCAATTCATCCATATTCACCATAGGCAAGCCTTAGGAGCAATGGTGAGATGAAATAAAAAAAGGGCTAAATATCTATTACAGTTTTCACTGTATTAAGAGAACACTTCTATTCATGGAATCCCATTTAAACTATTTAAATCTCTTCAAGTGTTCAATCCTTTATCAAGGCAAACACATTTCTGTTCGTAAACCAACATCGAAGACAGCTAAATTCTTTAATGGCACTTGGTGCTGTCAATCAAACTGTGTACTTGGGACCATCCCGCTGAGATAATTATAGCATGTGAAAAGTAACCAAACATTCCTAATGGCATCATTATAGCCCTTAGGACATGTCAATAAACACCTATTGTAACCAATGTTTTTCAACTCCCACGGATACATCAACTTATTTTCTTTAATTTTTAAAGAGCTGAGGATTTAAATAGCTTCATATTGTGACATTTCTACATTCCTTATCCCCATCAAGAGCATTTTAAGAATCATAACACACGCATCGTGGGGTTAAAGCTCTTGCAACAGTGAAACTACAGCAGTTTGAGCACCTCACTGAGTTTCTTTTCTGTTTTTCTCCATCTCCCTGCCTTGCCTGTGTTCCTATTTGTCTTTTTCATTCTGCGTGTCTCTCTCCCTCTTTCTTTGCCAGTTTGTGCCTGTCTCCCGATGTGATATCTCTCTCCATCTACCAGTGTCTTCCACTCTTGGTTATGGAAATGCGCATTCTCTCTCTTCCCCCTCTTTCACCCTGCACATGTGCACACCAATATTTCCATCTCGCTGTCTCTATTCCTCCCTTACTCTCCATCTCAGTTTCACCCTCTCTTTCTCTTCCCTATTTCACTCATGCTCTCTCCCTCTCATTCTGTTTCGCTCCCTCTTCCCCCTCTCTTTTTCTCTTGGCAATTAAAGACCAACCCACGGCGTGCCTTCAGCGATTGCAAGCTGGGTCGTGACTCCCGGCGGAGTGCAGAAGTCCATATCACGAGTGCAGCGCAGGTGTGGGCCCCACAGGGGGAAGCAGGGGCGAGTGCGAGCCGCTTCCTCGGGAAAAGTACAGTAAATAGTCTTACAGCACCAGGTTAAAGTCCAACAGGTTTGTTTCGATGTCAATAGCTTTCGGAGCGCTGCTCCTTCCTCAGGCGAATGAGGAGATATGTTCCAGAAACATTTATATAGACAAAGTCAATTGTTGTAAGACTTCTTACTGTGCTCACCCCAGTCCAATGCCAGCACCTCCACATCTTGGAAAAAGTGGGTTAATATTGGACTTGAACACCCACACAACGGCACTACAGACAGTCCTTCAGTCAGCGACAGTTGGAGAGGCTATAGAAACTGTGGGTTGACAGCTATTAATAGACCGTAATTACTCTTCAACATATGGCGTTGGTGAGATAGATTTGCGTTCAGAGTGTTGAGCAGTAAGGGGCTGTGTAATATTAAAGATAGACGCAACACGACAGCACTGATTTATAAGCACGGAGTTAAAGCCCAGATCTTGTCAGAAGGGGGGCTCCTTTGCTACAAATCAGACCCGGGCTAATTTACTGCAGAAGAGCCCTGGTTTTATCTGCACTATCTATTGCGAGACTCCCTAAATCACGCCCGTGATTGTAATCTTTCTCTCTCTTTTTTCCCCAAATTATATCTACAAGGGAGAAATGGAAATTAAACTGCCCACATGATCTGGGGAACTCATCCGTGTGTCAATCGTCAGGCTGAATGCAGTGGGGCTGGTGGGTGGGGGGGGGAGGTTTTTAGGGGTGTTTTTGGTGGCGAAGAGTGAAAGGAGGAGGGAGGCGCGGGTGATGCGCAGGGAGGGAAAGGGGGCAAGAGATGGAAAATGGTGGGGGGAAGAGAGGAGAGAGAGTCGGAGGGAGAGAGATCGAGGGGTGGGAGACGAAGGGGGGAAAGAAAGAATCATAGACACGACGGGCGGGATTTACCCCGCTACCCACAGCGTGTTTCGTGGCAGTGGGAGGCGACCCACCTCTGGTCCCGCCATTGTGAGCACCATTGAATTCAACCCTCGCCGCCATGAAACACACGATGGTGGTGGGGGAGGGGGTGGGGCTGCGGTGCCGTCGGCGGGACTGAAAGACCACGCCAGCCTTAATGGCCGGAATGTACTGGCCAACAGCATTTATATGACGTTGAGTTCAGCAACATTACGTCTAACCTTTCTCCTCCATCTTAAACCCCCTCTTTTTTAAATATCCAATACGTGTATTGCCTCAACGAACACGTTTCCCCCTCCCCCTCTCACACCAGGCCATTCTTCAAGTTGCTGCTTTTTAGTGCAGTTTCTACAACTCTTAACACCTTCAGGGCAGCACGGTGGTGCAGTGGGTTCGCCCTGCTGCCTCACGGCGCCGAGGTCCCAGGTTCGATCCCGGCTCTGGGTCACTGTCCGTGTTGAGTTTGCACATTCTCCCCGTGTCTGCGTGGGTTTCGCCCCCACAACCCCAAAGATGCGCAGGGTCGGTGGATTGGCCACGCTAAATTGCCCCTTAATCGGAAAACAATGAACTGGGTACTGTAAATTTATTTTAAAAAACAACTCTAACATCTTCTCCCTCCCTTTAGTTCTGATGAAGGGCCAGAGGACTCGAAACATCGGGCGCGATTTTCCCATTGCATTGCACCCGGCAGCGGGTGAATCATGTGCGAGAGTCCCAAATCGGGCTCCGTGCCAGACGTGTAACCTCTAACGTGTCACCCGACTCACGACACCTGCCGATAATATCTGAATGAGCCATTAGGCTTATTCAAATATCCCAATGAGTATTCACCTGGCGCCCGGACCTGCGAGGCCACAACCGGGCGCCGTTTAGTGCACTTTTGTGGACCAGGCGTGAGACACCTCGTTGCGGGGTGCGGGGTGGGGGTGGGGGGGGTGCGCGCAGGTCATTAGAGCCTCCCCCCCCCATTCCGGACTCTATGGTTACAAAGGCAGGTTATCTGGTCGTTCTAACAATTGCCGTTTGTGGGACCTTGCTGTGCGCAAACAGGCTGCTGCGTTTCCTGTGTTAGAGTGGCGACTCCTTTTCAAAAAGTAGTTTGTCAACTGTGAAACACTGCAGGCTTTCCCGTGATCGTCAAGAGTGCTACAAAGGGTGGCACGGTGGCACAGAGGTGCTTGGCATTGCTGCCCTCACGGCGCCCGGGACCCGGGTTCGATTCCGGCCTCGGGTGACTGCCTGTGCGGAATCTGCACGTTCTCCCCCTGTCTGCGTGGGTTTCCTCCGGGTGCTCCAGTTTCCTCCCACAGTCCAAGAACGCACAGGTTAAGGTGGACTGGCCATGTTAAATTGCCCCTTAGTGTCCAAAGGTTAGATGGGGTTATGACGCGACCATCAATTCACACAAGACGATTAGTAGAAGTGAACAGTGGTTTTAATCAGCTACATCTGTGCCTGCCTGCGACTGCTCTGTACTGAGTGCCGCCTACAGGCTGCAGGTTTATATACCACCCCCGTGGGGGCGGAGCCACAGGCGGAGCCCACAGGGGCATCAACATAATACAATACAGTGGTGAATTGCAGTAGCAATATGTTCACCACAGGTTACAGGGGTGGGGCAGGGAAGGGGGCCTGGGTAGGGTGCTCATTCGGAGGGCTGGTGCAGACTCGATGGGCCGAATGGCCTCCTTCTGCACTGTAGGAATTCTATGATAAGTGTAAATCCTTATTTTAGTTTCCTACCGCTGTAAGGGGGCATAACTATAAGATTCAGGGTGGGAGATATAGGAGGGATGTCCGAGGTAGGTTCTTTACTCAGAGAGCGGTTAGGGTGTGGAATGGACTGCCTCCAGTGATAGTGGAGTCGGACACTTTAGGAACTTTCAAGCGGTTATTGGATCGGCACATGGAGCACACCAGAATGACAGGGAGTGGGATAGCTCGATCGTGGTTTCGGACATTGCTCGGCACAACATCGAGGGCCGAAGGGCCTGTTCTGTGCTGTACTGTTCTATGTATGTAAGATTGGTTGGAGACAGAATTACAGGTGGAGCTGTCGTTGGTGGCTGAACAGCCTCTCTGTCTGGTATCAGTGTAGGTGGCTGCCGGCGTATGTACAGAACCAGAGGCCAGGCCCCTCCAAAGCGGAGGAGAGGAGATTGAAAAGTGAGGAACGGAATCTGGGCCACGTTTATTATTCCCTCGCTGCAGACAGCTGCTTCCTAAACATGCTCCAGGGATCAGCCAACTGTTTACAAAGAGACGAGCTACAGAGCCTGATATTTCCATCCCAGTTACTGAGCACACACAATGCAAAACGCTTCCTCCTTTGAGGACTGAAATGTTATTTAAGTTGCCAGGAGCTTGCATGTTTCTGTCATGAAAGTAGAATTTACTTTAGCCTCCCAGTCACGGGGGACCAAATCATGCTCGATTTGCGTTCTGTCTGTGCTTCTCGCATTCTGGCCGGTGGTGCCTTCGCCCCTCACCCCCACCCCCCTCTTTTCCGCTACTCCACCATTTCCAGCTGCGCCTTCCTCTGTCTGGGTCTGGAGCTCCGAAATCCTTTCTGACTCACTCACTCACCCCCACACACGCACACACACACTCACTCACTCATGCTCTCCCTCTCTTTCTCTCTGTCTCTCTCTCTCTCACTCACTCACACTCACTCACTCTCACTCACTCACTCTCATTGTCTCTTTCTCTCTGTCTCTCTCTCCCGCTCTCACACACTCCCTCTCTCTCACACTTTCTCTCTCTCTTTGTCTCTCTCACGCACTCACTCACACACTCTCTTTCTCTCTCTGTCTCACTCACTCATTCATTCACTCACACTCTCTCTCACTCACTCACACACTCTCTGTCTCTCTCTCTCTCACACTCATTCATTCATTCACTCACTCTCTCACTCACTCACACACTCTCTGTCTCTCTCTCTCTCACTCATTCACTCACTCACTCACACTCTCTCTCTCACTCACACATTCATTCACTCACTCACACATTCATTCACTCACACACTCTCTCAATCGCTCACTCACACACTCTCACTCACATTCATTAATTCACTCGCACTCTCTCATTCACACTCTGTCTCTCTCTCTGTCTCTCTCTCTAACTCACCCATTCATTCACTCACTCTCTCTCACTCACTCATTCATTCATTCATTCACTCACTCACTCACTGACTCATTCACACTCACTCACTCTCTCTCTCTCTCTCACTCACTCACACACTCTCTGTCTCTCACTCACTCACTCATTCATTCACTCACTCATTCATTCATTCACTCACTCACTCATTCAGTCTCTCACTCACTCACACACTCTCTCTCTCTCACTCACTCATACACTCTCTCTGTTTCTCTCTCTCACTCATTCATTCATTCACTCACACTCTCTCACTCACTCGCACTCTGTCTCTCTCTCTCTCTGACTCACTCATTCATTCATTCACTCACACTCTCTCTCTCTCTCTCTCACTCACTCACACTCACTCACACACTCTCTCTGTCTCTCACTCACTCACTCATTCATTCACTCATTCACTCACTCACTCAGTCACTCACACACTCTCTGACTCATTCATTCATTCACTCACATTCTCTCTCACTCACTTACTCACACACTCTCTCTCACACACTCACTCACTCACACACTCTGTCTCTCACTCATTCATTCATTCACACTCACTCTCTCACTTACTCTCTTACTCACACACTCACTCATTCATTCACTCACTCACTCACACTCTCTCCCTCTCTCACACACACTCACACTCTCTCTGTCTCTCACTCACACACTCATTCATTCATTCACTCACACACTCTCTCACTCACTCACATTCTCTGTCTCTCACTCACTCATTCATCCATTCACTCTCACACACACTCTCTCTCTCTCCCCCCCTTTCTCAAACCAGTCTCTTTGACCAAGCTTTTAGTCACCAGCAGCGTATGTCACCTTCTTCGACTTGCTGTCAATTGTTGGTCTGACATCCACTCCCTCGGACTGCAACTTTACTATGTGAAGGGGGTGTTATAAGGACACTAGTGGATTGTACAAGAACAGCCCTGAGTTCCGCACCTTCTCTATGGCAAGCGGATATTGCCTCTGCTGAGGGGCAGTGTTAGATCTTCCGCATGTTGATAAGAGCAAACCCATAAGGGACAAATGAGCATTGTCTTACACGCCCCCGACCTGAGAAAATATAGTTCTTTTCTGAGGGATAGGATCTATTCACATTTGGAAGAAAATAGACTTATCAGTGATAGGCAGCATGGTTTTGTGCAGGGAAGGTCATGTCTTACAAACCTAATAGAATTCTTTGTGGAAGTAACAAAGTTAATTGATGAGGGAAGGGCTGTAGATGTCATATACATGGACTTCAGTAAGGCGTTTGATAAAGTTTCCCATGGCAGGTTGATGGAAAAAGTGAAGTCGTATGGGGTTCGGGGTGTACCAGCTAGATGGATAAAGAATTGGCTGGGCAACAGGAGACAGAGAGTAGTGGTGGAAGGGAGTGTCTCTAAATGGAGAAAGGTGACTAGTGGTGTTCCACAGGGATCCGTGCTCAGACCACTGTTGTTTGTGATATACATAAATGATCTGGACGAAGGTATAGGTGGTCTGATTAGCAAGTTTGCAGATGATACTAAGATTGGTGGAGTTGCAGATATCGAGGAGGACTGTCAGAGAATACAGCAAAATATAGATAGGAGAGTTGGGCAGAGAAATGGCAGATGGAGTTCAATCCAGGCAAATGCGAGGTGATGCATTTTGGAAGATCTAATTCAGGAGCGGACTATACGGTCAATGGAAGAGTCCTGGGGAAAATTGATGTACAGAGAGATCTGGGAGTTCAGGTCCATTGTACCCTGAAGGTGGCAACGCAGGTCGATAGAGTGGTCAAGAAGGCATACAGCATGCTTGTCTTCATCGGACTGGGTATTGAGTACAAGAGTCGGCAGGTCATGTTACAGTTGTATAGGATTTTGGTTAGGCCACATTTGGAATACTGCGTGCAATTCTGGTCGCCACATTACCAGAAGGATGTGGATGCTTTAGAGAGGGTGCAGAGGAGGTTCACCAGGTATGGAGGGTGCTAGCTTTGAAGAAAGGTTGAGTAGATTAGGATTGTTTTCGTTGGAAAGACGGAGGTTGAGGGGGGACCTGATTGAGGTCTACAAAATTATGAGAGGTATGGACAGGGTGGATAGCAACAAGCTTTTTCCACGAGTGGAGTGTCAATTACAAGGGGTCACGATTTCAAGGTGAGAGAGGGAAAGTTTAAGGGAGATCTGCGTGGAAAGCTTTTTACGCAGAGGGTGGTGGGTGCCTGGAACGCTTTGCCAGCGGAGATGGTAGAGGCGGGCACGATAGCATCATTTAAGATGCATCTAGTCAGATATATGAACGGGTGGGGAACAGAGGGAAGCAGATCCTTGGAAAATAGAAGACAGGTTTAGATAAAGGATCTGGATCGGCGCAGGCTGGGAGGGCCGAAGGGCCTGTTCCTGTGCTGTAATTTTCTTTGTTTTTTAGCATGCCCAATCCACCTACCCTGCACATTTTTGGGTTGTGGGGGTGAGACCCACGCAGACACGGGGAGAATGCGCAAACTCCACACTGACAGTGACCCGGGGCTGGGATTGAACCTGGGACCTCAGCGCCGTGAGGCAGCAGTGCTAACCACTGCGCCACTGTGCTGCCCTATGAGCAAATATTGTTGCCACAAAATTTCACATAGTGTGTTATTCACTGCTCAGAGGAGCTATCTGGAGCCGTGTCTTTCCTTATAAAAGGTTTAGATTTATTGTCACGTGTACCGAGGTACAGTGAAAAGTATTGTTCTGCGTAGAGTCCAGGCAGATCGTTCCATACATGAAAAAAAACATAGGACATGCGATAAATACACAATGTAAATGCATAGATATCGGGAGAAGCATACGGAGTGTGGCGCTACTCCGTGGAGAAGATGTGTGGCGAGATCAGTTCAGTCCAAACGAGGGTCATTTAGGAGTCTGGTAACAGCGGGGAAGAAGCTGTTTTTGAGTCTGTTCGTGCGTGTTCTCAGACTTCTGTATCTCCTGCCCGATGGAAGAAGTTGGAAGAGTGAGTAAGCCGGGTGGGAGGGGTCATTGATTATACTGCCCGCTTTCCCCAGGCAGCGGGAGGTGTAGATGGAGTCAATGGACGGGAGGCGGGTTTGTGTGATGGATTGGTTTATTCACATAACCCAGAGATCACAGGCACAGGCTCCCGCTTCCTCGCCCGCCCCCCACTCCAGGCAGGCGAAAAACCGGCCCACGTGTATACTTCAGAATGATGCCCAAACCTGTCCCCAATCAGGAACAGCTTACAACTGGAGCAGGCACTTCACTGAGACAGGATTGTCACTGCGACCTGGGCCCAACTTCTGCCCACATGCCCCCCGACGAATGAAGCACTGCGCCGCTCGTTAATTCATGACTCACCTGTTACTCAGTTGGTGGCACACTGGCCTCAGATCACAAGGCTCCAGGTTCAGGTCCCACGGCGAGGCCTGAGCGCAGGCATCGATGCTGGCAGTCCAGTGCTGTACTGGAGGGGAGGTGGCGGGGGTGGGGGGGGGGGGGGTGGATTGTCCTGCCCCGTGGCCCTTGTGGGGTATAAGCTCCCTCTGCTAGAGGGGGGAGAATCCCTGTTAACCTTTGCAAAAAGGGTGGGCCAGCAAGGCACCGCCCAGAACAGGAGCGTCTTCATCGTGTTGTCAATAAAACTAAGTTGATTTATTTTACTGGGTGTGGACTTCCCACGTCCTTATTAAAATCACAAAATCTGGTCCTTATTCCCGTACCAGCCTCCCCGAACAGGCGCCGGAATGTGGCGACTAGGGGCTTTTCACAGTAACTTCATTTGAAGCCTACGTGTGACAATAAGCACATTTTTTTTGTGCGCAAATTGGCAGCCAAATGTCCTGCACCATAACAGTGACTGAACTTCCAAAAGAACGCATCATCGGCTGTGAGGCATTCCGAGGCACCCAGTGGTCATTAAAAACCACGAGGTTAAATGCAAGCCTTTGTTCAATCATCGATTCAGTCATCAATTCGCTGATTAATAGGCCGCGTGTTTCTCGGGACACCCACGGGGGCGGGGGTGGGCTGTCGTCGGGTCCAGGGAACCCCCGAGGCCAGGGAACGGCTGGAGAAATCCGGACAAAGTGTCCGCGGCATCAAGAGCGAAGACGCGGTCGGGAAAGACAGGATTTGACGGGCCGAATGGCTTTGTCTCATTATTAAGCGCCGCTACCACTCACGAGGAGGAGAAGGGCTCCGAGGTTTGGCGCGGCGGCAGATGGCGAAGGGAGAGCACGAGAGCCGGGGAGAGGGAGGGGAAGTGCAGGTTAGCATCGGGACTGGAACGAGCGGCAGATGGGCCAAGGCAACCGCTGTTGCCGTGACATCGCCTCGCACCAATTAATATTTCACACCAATTAAGCCCCGATAGTTGCCGAGGAGCCGGGGACGGGGCAGAGGGAGGGGGAGGAGGTGGGTTTGTTAATAAGCGACTTTTTGCAACTTCAAGATGAGGCAGCTGATCCCTGCCACCTCCTCGCAGGGCAGACGGCCCCCACACACACACACACAAGCCTGCTTAACGCTCTGCTTTCCCTGTCCCTCGCATCGCGCAAGATCATCTCCTTCAACGTCACAACAGGGTGGTGAGGGGGCAAAGAGAGAGAAGACAATCCAGGCTGAAGTGGAGTCACTTTGTCGGGTGTCATTTAGAAGTCCCAGACACATGTGCGGCGGGGAATAATCACGAGTTATGATGGATTTTTTAATTATTTCATGAATGGCAAGGTCAGCATTCGTTGCCCTCTCCTATTTGTCCTTGAACTCAGAGGCTATTTCAGAGGAGGGGGAGCAGTTTAAAGAGTCAATCTCATTGCTGTGGGTCTGGAGTCACGTGTAGGCCAGACCAGGGCAAGGGCGGCAGATTTCCCTCCCTGAAGGGGCATTAGTGAAGCAGATGGGTTTGTACGGCAGCACAGTGGTTAGCACTGTTGCTTCACAGCGCCAGGGTCCCGGGTTCGATTCCCGGCTTGGGTCACTGTCTGTGCGGAGTCTGCACGTTCTCCCCGTGTCCGCGTGGGTTTCCTCCGGGTGCTCCGGTTTCCTCCCACAAGTCCCCAAAGACGTGCTTGTTGGGCGAATCGGACATTCTGAATTCTCCCTCAGTGTACCCGAACAGGCGCCGGAATGTGGCGACAAGGGGCTTTTTCGCAGTAACTTAATTGCACTGTTCGTGTAAGCCTATTTGTGACACTAATAAAGGTTGTTATTAGGGAAACCAATGAAGGCTTTGTGGCCATCATTACTGAGACTAGCTTTTAATTCCAGATTTTTGTGAATTGAGTTTAAACTCCACCAGCTGCCGTGGTGGGATTTGAACCCATTTTCCTTGCACCATTAGTTCTGTGACATTGGTCCACTAGGGGGACAATGCTGGGGAGGCAGTGCTGTGGGGGTAGTGCCGGATGACGATGCCGAGTGGGGCACCTTTGGGGAGGTCTATTGGTGGGGCAGAGGGGGGTGTTCCTTGTGTCTGTGGGGTTGGAGGGGTTCTCTCCGTCGGGAGAGAGGATTGACACCGGTAAGTCAGCCGGGACGTCTGCCAAGGGCTCCGAAGGCCACAGGGCGTGGTAAGCAGCAGGCCGCCTCCACCTCTGATGTGCATCCTGGGGACACCAGGTCCCGCAGCACCTTCGTGTTTCAAACCTGATGCCTTCCAGACTCATACCTCCCCCGGAGCTCGGTGTTCCAGGTATCTTTTTAAAATTGTCCTTTACGGTGACAGGAAAGGAAGGAAACAGCAACAGCAGCCTCCAGGCATCTGCAGCCACCAGCAGGAGCAAGCAGCAAACACAACCTGCAGCTGTGAGGTGCTCTCACAACTAACAAGGCCAGTTCCTCATTAACAACAGCCTTCAGCTGTGAAGCTAGAGGCTGCTCACAGTCAAAGGGAGTTAAAGTGACCTTCAGCAAAGAACCAAGAGCAGGGCTCTGTCCTGGAAGTGTTTGGTAGGACAACAGCAGCAGTTTGTAGTTGCCCCTGTTATGGGTATCCGCAATATTTAAAGATGACTTGAAGACTTCACGGACGAAAAGCATTTAATCAACTGCCAACACCTCTCCTCCCCGCCCCCCTAAATGACTCCTGCGTGATTTCTCGCTGGGGAGCTGGATAATTCACGGATAAAGACTTTGCGAACAAGTTTGGAATGAATGCAAATTAGGGTTAATGACATGCTCGCCAGGCGTGAATCTCGATTTTGACCTATCCGGCTATTTAACCGGGTGCATCGCGGTGGTTAAAACACGCAGCCGTATCTCATGAATGCAGGCAAACCCTCTTTGTGATAGAAATCAAAGTCAGACGCAGCAAGACAAGAGCATGGAGATTAAGCTCCAGCCAAGTCACAGTTTGCTTTGATTTTGTGAAGGTACGGTCATGAAGAACAGCTCCCTATTCTCTGAGCCATCAGCATCTCTGCCACTCGCCCAGACTTTGATCAGGCCTCCACCTGGACACCTTTGAGCTATCAACTGGGCACCAAGGCATTGATGTTGGGCACTTTGTACATCAGGTGTTCAGAGCCGCAGCACGTCGGCATGGTAACACTTCACCCGCTGTCCATCAGAGGCCCCAAGCTGCCCCAGCATGTGGATGCCTCTGGGAAAGGGCTTTCGAACGAATGTCCCAGAATTGTGGAGTAATTACGGTACAGGAGGCAATTCAGCATCGGAAGGGGGAGGTGGGAGCGGGGCTTTATTAACCCTTCCCATTTTTCTCACAAAGAGCCCCAATGTTTAGAGGCACACTGGCCCGGGACTCAAAACAAATCAGAATACAAGGACAAAGAGCTCTGGGAAAACTAAACTGGCCAGACAGCACGTATGTGTGTGAGAGTGTGTGAGAGTGTGTGTGTGTGAGTGTAAGTGTGTGTGTGAGTGTGTGTGAGAGTGTGTGTGTGTGTGAATGTGTGTGTGAATGTGTGTGTGAGTGTGTGTGTGTGAATGCGCATGTGTGTGAGAGTGTGTGTGTGAGTGTATGTGTGTGTGAATGTGAGCGTCTGTGAGTGTTGGGGGTTGGAGTTTCATTGAGGCGATACATGCATGGGATATATTTTTTAAAGAGTTTAAGATGGCAGAGAAAGGTCACAATCTGAAACTGCCAAACTCGACTGCGGGGGTTGGAACATGCCCAACTGGCATTAATTACTGCCCCTCCAGCTTGCACTGGGCATCTCTGGAGAATCTGGGCGCGCTGGTTAAATAGCGGGAAAGGCCAAAATCGAGATTCACGCCTGGCGAGCATATCATTAACCCTAATTTGCATTCATTGTTCTGGGCATCTTCTTACAGAAGGCCAAGGACGGACATGTGGGGCTGGATTCTCCCGGCCTTGGTCCGGGCCGGAGAATCCCCGCGAACGGGCCACGCCGCCCCGATGCCAGCACGCGGTTCTCTGCGGCCGTAAGAAAAGAGCCCAGCCCCGCTGGCGCCGTTCAAACCTGCTGTGGGCCAGCGGGGCTCGGCGTGTAAGGGTCGTGTGGCAGCCTTTGGGGGGGGGGAGGGGCGGCTCCGGCCCCGTTGGGTCCACCGATGTGGCCGGTCCCGCGATCGGGGCCCTGGGGCCTCCTTTCCTATGCGCTGGCCCCTGTAGTGCTGCGCCATGTTGCGTCGAGGCCAGCGTGTTGAAGGAGGCCACTGCGCATGTCCTGGTTGGCGCTGGTGCAACTGCGCATGCGCGGATCCCACGGCACACAGTTTGCGCCGGGATTCGCAGCTGTAGCGGCGCAAACCGCTCCAGCGCCGTGCTGGCCCCCTGTAGGGGCCAGAATTAGTCATGGGAGCGGCCGTCGTAAAACGCGGGGTCACACATGCGGACTTCAAAATACATCTTGGGCTAATAAATTTTAATCCCAGCTGGGTTGAAATGACTCCCCCCCCCCCCCCCCCCCCCACCCCCCCCCCCGATCACCCACCCCATTTTGAATGGACCAGCGCAAAGTGTACGAGCTAAAACAGTGTGGAGGGTTTTCAACAAAAGGCATCGGTTGGTAATTTTCCCCATTATAGGCACAGCATCATGTCAAGGCCTGTCTTAAATCACAAAGCCAAGGTGATGTCGTTATTAGTTATTCCCATCAGATTTCCTTTGGCATTGCTCGTGGATAGTGCTGGAGTTGATGCGGGAGGGATAAGCGCGGATATCTGGCGCCTTGTGGTGCTCCACCTAGAGGTAGGAGTCTGCAGCTGTAGGCGTAATGGTGGGTCCCGAGAATGGCAATGCCCAAATACGGAGTGTGAGACATGACCTGATAAGACGCCTGTAAAATAGTGAAACTGTAGCGTTTTGATAGAGTGAATACAGAGACGTTGTTTCCTCTTGTGGGGAAGAGCATATTCCACCAAATCCTGACAGTGCAGAAGGAGGCCATTTGGCCAAGCGAGGCTGCGAAAGAGCATCCTACCTGTACCCACTCCCCCGCCCTATCCCCGTAACCCCCATCTAACCTATGGATACTGAGGGGCAATGTAACACGGCCAATCCACCTAACCTGCACATCTTTAGACTGTGGGAGGAAACCGGAGCACCCGGAGGAAACCCACGCAGACACGGGGAGAACATGCAGACTCCACAACGACAGTCACCCAAGGCTGGAATTGAACCCGGTTCCCTGGCGCTGTGAGGCAATGGTGCTAACCACTGTGCCACCCTGCCACCAATAATCACCCAGAGATCCTATCAGAAATTCACAAGAAGACACATTTTTAGCCAGAGTGGTGAGAATGGGGAACTCTCTCCCCCTGGGGCTGGTTGAAGTGAATAGTTGGAGATGTATTTCAGGAATAGATAATCGTATGAGGGCCAAAGGAGTAGTTGCTGATGGAGATAAGAGAAGTTGCAAGGAGGCTCGGTGAAACAGAAGGGTCAACATGGGTTAGTTAGGCCGATGGCCAGTTTCTGTGCGGTATATTCAATGTAATCCTAAATAATATACACTAGAATCTAATTTGTTTTCAAAAGTATTGTTGCCTTAAACAAAGTAGGAGGCGGCATCTCCCTGTCCCATACAGCCATAGAATCATAGAATTCCTACAGTGCAGAAGGAGGCCATTCAGCCCATCGAGTCTGCACCGATCCATTGAAAGAGCACTCGACCCAGTGTCCCCCCCCCTCCCACAACATCTCCATAACCTAACATGTACAGCCCTGGACACTAAGGGGAAATGTAGCGTGGACAATCCACCTAACCTACACATCTTTAGACTGTGGGAGGAAACCGGAGCACCCGGAGGAAACCCACGCAGACACGGGGAGAATGTGCAGACTCCGCACAGACAGTGATCCAAGCTGGGAATCGAACCCAAGCCCCTGGCGGCGTGAGGCAGCAGTGCTAACCAGTGTCCTGCCGAAGTCAACCCCATCCACTCCCTCCGTCCCCCTGTCTGGCAAGCCACACAAATTGCCATTGATTTCATTGGTGGGGAGGATCAAAGAGGGAGAGATGCGGGGTCTCGGATCGTGTTTTCCGGGTCCTTAGGGGGAGGGGGAGCAGCCCCAAGTCGTGGTCCACATTGGCACTAACGACATAGGTAGGAAAGGGGACAAGGATGTCAGGCAGGCTTTCAGGGAGCTAGGATGGAAGCTCAGAACTAGAACAAACAGAGTTGTTATCTCTGGGTTGTTGCCCGTGCCACGTGATAGTGAGATGAGGAATAGGGAGAGAGAGCATTTAAACACGTGGCTACAGGGATGGTGCAGGCGGGAGGGATTCAGATTTCTGGATAACTGGGGCTCTTTCTGGGGAAGGTGGGACCTCTACAGACAGGATGGTCTACATCTGAACCTGAGGGGCACAAATATCCTGGGGGGGAGATTTGTTAGTGCTCTTTGGGGGGGGTTTAAACTAATGCAGCAGGGGCATGGGAACCTGGATTGTAGTTTTAGGGTAAGGGAGAATGAGAGTATAGAGGTCAGGAGCACAGATTTGACGTCGCAGGAGGGGGCCAGTGTTCAGGTAGGTGGTTTGAAGTGTGTCTACTTCAATGCCAGGAGTATACGAAACAATGTATAGGGGAACTGGCAGCATGGGTTGGTACCTGGGACTTCGATGTTGTGGCCATTTCGGAGACATGGATAGAGCAGGGACAGGAATGGATGTTGCAGGTTCCGGGGTTTAGGTGTTTTAGTAAGCTCAGAGAAGGAGGCAAAAGAGGGGGAGGTGTGGCGCTGCTAGTCAAGAGCAGTATTACGGTGGCGGAGAGGATGCTAGATGGGGACTCTTCTTCCGAGGTAGTATAGGCTGAAGTTAGAAACAGGAAAGGAGAGGTCACCCTGTTGGGAGTGTTTTATAGGCCTCCTAATAGTTCTAGGGATGTAGAGGAAAGGATGGCGAAGATGATTCTGGATAAGAGTATAAGTAACAGGGTCGTTATTAATGGAAGTCTTTAACTTTCCAAATATTGACTGGAAAAGATATAGTTCGAGTACAATAGATGGGTCGTTTTTTGTACAGTGTGTGCAGGAGGGTTTCCTGACACAATATGTTGACAGGCCAACAAGAGGCGAGGCCACGTTGGATTTGGTTTTGGGTAATGAACCAGGCCAGGTGTTGGATTTGGAGGTAGGAGAGCACTTTGGGGACAGTGACCACAATTTGGTGACGTTTACGTTAATGATGGAAAGGGATAAGTATACACCGCAGGGCAAGAGTTATAGCTGGGGGAAGGGCAATTATGATGCCATTAGACGTGACTTGGGGGGGATAAGGTGGAGAAGTAGGCTGCAAGTGTTGGGCACACTGGATAAGTGGGGATTGTTCAAGGATCAGCTACTGCGTGTTCTTGATAAGTATGTACCGGTCAGGCAGGGAGGAAGGCGTCGAGCGAGGGAACCGTGGTTTACCAAGGAAGTGGAATCTCTTGTGAAGAGGAAGAAGGAGGCCTATGTGAAGATGAGGTGTGAAGTTTCAGTTGGGGCGATGGATAGTTACAAGGTAGCGAGGAAGGATCTAAAGAGAGCGCTAAGACGAGCAAGGAGGGGACATGAGAAGTATTTGGCAGGAAGGATCAAGGAAAACCCTAAAGCTTTCTATAGGTATGTCAGGAATAAGCGAATGACTAGGGAAAGAGTAGGACCAGTCAAGGACAGGGATGGGAAATTGTGTGTGGAGTCTGAAGAGATAGGCGCGATACTAAATGAATATTTTTCGTCAGTATTCACTCAGGAAAAAGATAATGTTGTGGAGGAGAATGCTGAGCCCCAGGCTAATAGAATAGATGGCATTGAGGTACGTAGGGAAGAGGTGTTGGCAATTCTGGACAGGCTTAAAATAGATAAGTCCCCGGGACCTGATGGGATTTATCCTAGGATTCTCTGGGAGGCCAGGGAAGAGATTGCTGGACCTTTGGCTTTGATTTTTATGTCATCATTGGCTACAGGAATAGTGCCAGAGGACTGGAGGACAGCAAATGCGGTCCCTTTGTTCAAAAAGGGGAGCAGAGACAACCCCGGCAACTATAGACCGGTGAGCCTCACGTCTGTAGTGGGTAAAGTCTTGGAGGGGATTATAAGAGACAAGATTTATAATCATCTGGATAGGAATAATATGATCAGGGATAGTCAGCATGGCTTTGTGAAGGGTAGGTCATGCCTCACAAACCTTATTGAGTTCTTTGAGAAGGTGACTGAACAGGTAGATGAGGGTAGAGCAGTTGATGTGGTGTATATGGATTTCAGCAAAGCGTTTGATAAGGTTCCCCACGGTAGGCTATTGCAGAAAATACGGAGGCTGGGGATTGAGGGTGATTTAGAGATGTGGATCAGAAATTGGCTAGCTGAAAGAAGACAGAGGGTGGTGGTTGATGGGAAATGTTCAGAATGGAGTACAGTCACAAGTGGAGTACCACAAGGATCTGTTCTGGGGCCGTTGCTGTTTGTCATTTTTATCAATGACCTAGAGGAAGGCGCAGAAGGGTGGGTGAGTAAATTTGCAGACGATACTAAAGTCGGTGGTGTTGTCGATAGTGTGGAAGGATGTAGCAGCTTACAGAGGGATATAGATAAGCTGCAGAGCTGGGCTGAGTGGTGGCAAATGGAGTTTAATGTAGAGAAGTGTGAGGTGATTCACTTTGGAAGGAATAACAGGAATGCGGAATATTTGGCTAATGGTAAAGTTCTTGAAAGTGTGGATGAGCAGAGGGATCTAGGTGTCCATGTACATAGATCCCTGAAAGTTGCCACCCAGGTTGATAGGGTTGTGAAGAAGGCCTATGGAGTGTTGGCCTTTATTGGTAGAAGGATTGAGTTCCGGAGTCGGGAGGTCATGTTGCAGCTGTACAGAACTCTGGTACGGCCGCATTTGGAGTATTGCGTACAGTTCTGGTCACCGCATTATAGGAAGGGCATGGAGGCTTTGGAGCGGGTGCAGAGGAGATTTACCAGGATGTTGCCTGGTATGGAGGGAAAATCTTATGAGGAAAGGCTGATGGACTTGAGGTTGTTTTCGTTGGAGAGAAGAAGGTTAAGAGGAGACTTAATAGAGGCATACAAAATGATCAGGGGGTTGGATAGGGTGGACAGTGAGAGCCTTCTCCCGCGGATGGAAATGGCTGGCACGAGGGGACATAGCCTTAAACTGAGGGGTAATAGATATAGGACAGAGGTCAGAGGTAGGTTCTTTACGCAAAGAGTAGTGAGGCCGTGGAATGCCCTACCTGCTACAGTAGTGAACTCGCCAACATTGAGGGCATTTAAAAGTTTATTGGATAAACATATGGATGATAATGGCATAGTGTAGGTTAGATGGCTTTTGTTTCGGTGCAACATCGTGGGCCGAAGGGCCTGTACTGCGCTGTATTGTTCTATGTTCTATTCCGGACAGGATACACCTCGTAAGCCCATCGCAGCTACGTTTCCAGCACAAACACCCCTCGGGGTGAGGGGGGGGCTGAAGGACCTGGCCCTGGGGGGGGGAAGAACCCTCCCATCGACTTCTCCCCAGGACCGCCGATGTACCTGACATTCAAATCCCAAATCGGCGGCTTCATTTAGCGTCTGGGCTATTTTAGTGGCTGAAATTGGTCACATTTCCTGTGATTTATGTAATAATGGAAGCTGATTTTTTTTTTAAACCAGAGCACAAAAATAGGCTCTACAACTTTTAACAGATTTTTTTTTTTAAGAAGAAAGAAGGCTGTGACATTTAGGATATTTTGGGCGAGTTGAAGCCTCCGAACTGTGAGTCACGAAGGGCTCGTTGACATATCTGGTACACACTGTGCAGGTGACTGATGGTTCCGGGAGCTTTCATTGCATGGAGACCTTGTTTAAAGGGGAAGTATTCTTATCCAGAGAATTTCAGAATTGCACGTGTTGCCAAGGGAGGTAACACTAACTGGAGCCTCGCAGTCATTCTCTCAGGTACTCCAGTCATCGTAAAGATACCTTCCTGAGAGAAGCAACTGTGGTATCTCTCAGGAAGGGACTGAGTGACAGCGGTTCAAGTACAGATATTTCTCCAACGGCGAACAAAAGATGCCAATCAGTGGAAAGAAAGAGCAAACTTGCATTCATATAGCACCCTTTTTTGCACAGAAAGCAGCTTTCAAAACCTCATGAGGCCCCCGTAAGCTTTACAGACAATTTACGTGCTGAGTAGTCAGTATGGGGAAAATATGGCAGCCATTTTGGACACAGTAAGCAGATAATCCGGTTTAGTTCGATTGAGGGGTGAACGTTAGCTAAGGCACCAGGGATAACTTCCTGTTCCCTGTCAAAATATCCTCATTGGAGCCTTTTTACATCCACCCAGGCGGGCCGAAAGGGCTTTGGCCAACAATACGGCCCTCCCTCAGTACTGTGCTGGGAGTGTCAGTCTGTATTTCTCCTAGGATTGAGACTTGGACCCACAACCTTTTGGATTTTAGGGGAAAGCCTTGAGCCATGGCTGTGTGAGGCAATCTTAATACCTGACGCCGACCCAAAACTGAGCTCTGGGGCTGGTGGGGGTAATATCAAATCTGTGCAGATGGGTAGTGGTTGCTCCCCACCATCGTTTCATACCCCCTTGGTTGTCTGACATTTGAACCAGCTCCCATCTCGTAGTTAGGCCCCAAAGCGTAGTTAGGCCGCAACGCGTAGTTAGGCCTCAAAGCGTAGTTAGGCCTCAAAGTGGAGTTAGGCTTTAAAGCGTAGTTAGGCCGCAAAGCGTAATGAGGCCTCAAAGCGTAGTGAGGCCTCAAAGCGTAGTGAGGCCTCAAAGCGTAGTGAGGCCTCAAAGCGTAGTTAGGCCTCAAAGCGTAGTTTGGCTTTAAAGTGTAGTTAGGCCGCAAAGCGTAGTTAGGCCTCAAAGAGTCGTGAGGCCTCAAAGCGTAGTTAGGCCTCAAAGCGTAGTTAGGCCTCAAAGCGTAGTGAGGCCTCAAAGCGTAGTGAGGTCTCAAAGCGTAGTTAGGCCTCAAAGCGTAGTGAGGCCTCAAAGCGTAGTGAGGCCTCAAAGCGTAGTGAGGTCTCAAAGCGTAGTTAGGCCTCAAAGCGTAGTTAGGCCTCAAAGCGTAGTTAGGCCTCAAAGCACGTCCTGCAAAAAACCCAATGTGGGTTACTCTGCCCTGGCTTGCCCCAACCTGAACTCACCACCCCCCCCCCCCCCCCTCCGAGCTGAAGCTCATGAAACCCAATCATGACTTGCCTCTCCCCCAGATTGGTGAACTCTGGGTCACACAATACTTGTGGGCCCAATGTGGACCATGACCTCAATACGGTCCTGGCCTGCGGGTTACATCCAGGTGACAAGACGGGGAGAGGGGTGAGGAAGAGTGTTGGGGGGGGGGGGGGGGGGGGCGGTGCATGGATGGTGCAGAGAGACCCCTGGACATTAACCCTTATTAAATGAATGAGAATGATACATTTAAAAAAAAATCTAATGTACTTCCCCTTTAAGGCCCTCAAAGTGAATCTCTTTCCTTTTTTCATTAATTAATTGCATGAACACCTTTCTGTCTTCTAATTATCGCTGTGTACGTGTAATGTTTGTTGGGTTTACGGCCTGCTTGTGAACAGAGCTTTTTTATTTTGACAAAAAAAAGCTGCTGATCCCACAGAATTAATTATGCCTCGAATCAAATCACAGTTAGGAATTGGAATTTATTAAAAGTTAAATGAACGCGAATTACTCTTCTGAGTGAGTTTGTTTCACTGCGAGTCTCCGATCTCTCCATCTCCCACTCTCCCTGATTTATTTCTGCGTCCATCGAACCCCTGTTTCTCCCCCCCCTCCCGCATTGAAAATGAAAATGAAAATCGCTTATTGTCACAAGTAGGCTTCAAATGAAGTAACTGTGAAAAGCCCCTAGTCGCCACATTCCGGCGTCTGTTCGGGGAGGCTGGTACGGGAATTGAACCGTGCTGCTGGCCTGCCTTGGTCTGCTTTCAAAGCCAGCTCTTTAGCCCTGTGCTAAACCAGCATTCTCGCCCCCCCCCCCCCACCCATTCACTTTCGGCTGTCGTTTTAGAGACAGGCAAGAGGGTAAAACAGAGGCAAGCATTGCTTTGGACATATTGGGAAGCCCAATCACTGTGCCTATTGCTCGTCACCTGGTCGCACACTCCCCTCGAAATGGCCAGGTTCTGGGTTCCGAGCCCTATCCCACCAGGAGAGGTCAGTAAGATGGAGTGCCGCACTGCCTGAGGTGCTGTCTTTCGGGTGTGACCTTGAAGCGGGGTCCCGTCTCCCCCTCTCAAGGGATCGCCGCTTCAATATGTTGACGAAGGTTCGGTGGACTGGCCGTGCTAAATTGCCCCTTGGTGTCCAAAACAAAAGGTCAGGTGGGGTTGGAGGGATGGGGGCGGGACGAGTGGGCATAAATTAGGGTGCTCTTTCGGAGAGTCGGGGCAGGCTCGATGGGCCGAATGGCCTTCTTCTGCACTGGCGGGATTTTAAGAGGAGGGCCAGTTCTCTCCAAAGCCCTGGCCAATGTTTATCTCATGATCAAGGTCGCAGACAAAAAGAGCAGATTATCTGGTGATTACCCCGCTGCTGTCTGTGGGATCTTGCTGTGTGGAAATTGCCTGGTGTTTTCCCACGATACAATATTGACTGCACTTCAAAAGTATTTATAAGAACGCCACAGGTGTAGCCGCCACGTGAAGCCGCGTGCTGTATATTTTGGCTCTGGCGCCTGTCAAGACCAATCAGGGGAGGCGGTGGCGTAGTGGTATTGTCACTGGACTAGTGATCCAGAGACGCACGGAGATTCTCCGGGAACCTGGGTTCGAATCCCACCATGGGCAGATGGTGAGATTTGAACTCAATAAAAATCTGGAGTTGAAAGCCTAATGATGACCATGAAACCATTGTCGATTGTCGCAAAAAGCCATCTGGTTCGCTAATGTCCTGTGGGGAGGTAAATCTGCCGTCCTTACCCGGTCTGGCCTACATGTGACTCCAGGGGCGGGTTTCTCCGACCCCCTGCCGGGTCGGAGAATCGCCGGGGGCTGGCATGAATCCCGCCCCCGCCGGTTGCCGAATTCTCCGGCACCGGATATTCGGCGGGGGTGGGAATCGCACCGCGTCGGTTGGCGGGCCCCCTCCGGCCCGCGATGGGCCGAAGTCCCGCTGGTAGAATGCCTGTCCCGCCGGCGAGAATCAAACCACCTCTTTTGCTGGCGGGACAAGGCGGCGCGGGCGGGCTCCGGGGTCCTGGGGGGGCGCGGGGCGATCTGGCCCCAGGGGGTGCCCGCACGGTGGCCTGGCCTGCGATCAGGGCCCACCGATCCACGGGGGGGGCCTGTGCCGTGATGGCACTCTTTTCCTTCCGCCTTCGCCATGGTCTCCACTATGGCGGAGGCGGAAGAGACCCCCTCCACTGCGCATGCGCAGGGATGCCGTGAACGGCCGCTGACGCTCCCGCGCATGCGCTGCCCCGGCAAAGTCAGTTTCGCGCCAGCTGGCGGGGCACCAAAGGCTTTTCCCGCCAGCTGGCGGGGCGGAAATCAGTCCGGCGGGGGCCTAGCCCCTCAAGGTGAGGGCTCGGCCCCTCAAGATGCGGAGAATTCCGCACCTTTGGGGCGGCGCGATGCCGGACTGATTCGCGCCGTTTTTGGCACCGGTCGGCGGACATCGCACCGATTACGGAGAATCTCGTCCCTGATCTGCAATAATGTGGGTTGACTCCAAAATGGCCTAGCCAGCCATTCAGTTGATTTGATTTGATTTGATTTTGTTTGTTGTCACTGGGTTAGAGTGAAAAGTATTTCTCTGCGAGCAGCTCAACAGATCATTAAGTACATGAAAAGAAAAAGAAATAAAAGAAAATACATAATAGGGCAACACAAGGAACACAATGGAACTACATAAACATCGGCATCGGGTGAAGCATACAGGGTGTAGTGTTAGTCAGGTCAGTCCATAAGAGGGTTGTTTAGGAGTCTGGTAACAGTGGGGTAGAAGCTGTTTTTGAGTCCGTGGACACAATTAGTCTCAGGACATGATTATCATCACAATTCTTCTTTAATCCTGTCGCAGTTGAACGAATGAGAAAACATGGATCCCACAATCCCACAATGCACTTGGCTTGCAAAGTATGGCAACCCAGATTACCATACAAAACGTAATACGTTGTTTGGGATATTGGTGCCTTCTGCTAAGCACTTGCCATCCTGGTGATGCACAGCAGGTATTGGCATTTCCCTCTTTCATCAGCTGGTGACTCGTTGGCGCAATAGTCGGAGTTTGGGGCCCTCATGTCACGCTTCAAGCATTTTTGAGGCGGAGACTTGGGCGCCCCACTGGTCGCCTGGCCCTGGTTACCTCACCGTACCACAGCAAGTCCACGGGTACCCGACCGCTTTCCGTTCTGAGGGCCTGCCCCGTCCACCAAAGTGGCCTCTGATTGGTGTCAGCACACTTGGGAGCTCCGCTTATGAGGGGGCTGCCAGATTGACGATTTCGCCCCACCGGGAGGGACTCAGAATGTGCCGCAGAGAGAGAGGAGGGGGAAATGATTGTGCTTCCTTTCTTGAGAGCTGTCATTCACCCACCCACCTCTTAAATTTTGATTTCCTCCCCCACCCTCCCCGACCTACAAAAATTGGGACAGAACGACATGGAAGGCGGGGGTGTTGGGGAAATAGGAAATGGCAGGGGAAGATGCCCACAACGATCAATGAATGCTCCAGCTTCCTGCCTCCACAGCAGAATAAGCCCAACACCGAACCTCTGTCCAAATCACTGTGGATAAAAATACACCTTACAATCTCTCAGCTCGCTGCCAACCGAACAGAGCAGCCTTGGTGATTATACGGGATCTTGTTGCTGGGTTAGAATCCGTCCAGCTGTTGGTAATCATTAGCTGACTTCACTGAGCAGAAATGGCAGAAGATGAGAGGATTAACCCCATCACTAACCCATCACCAATCCTTCGCGCAGTCCCAGTGCGGGGCACCGTCCAATCTCCTTCAAAGGGCAGCAGTTGCTGTCAGCTTAAGGGTGTCTGTTTTACAAGGCAGGTTAAGGTTTTGTGGAGGGGGGGGGGGGGGAGGGGGAGGGGGGAGTCGAGCTGCCGTTTGGGGGAATCCGCATGTCATGCGCACCCGTGAAAAGTCCCCGTCACTGGAATTTAACTCCCCTGCGAATTAAATTCCCCGCCGGTGAGAGTAGAACGTTCGTGTTTCCGAGTGTCTGCAAGCGGCATGGACCCCGGGGAGCGTCGCCTCTTCCATCACTTTGAAGCGAGCAGATGCTCCCCCCCTCCCCCATCGTTTGGCCTCCTAGCGGACCACACCCAACCTAACCGGCAGTGGGTGCCTGTAGCACAAATGTCTCGAAGGTGGGGGAGGGGGCGGATGTGCAGTATAATATGGAGAAATGCAAAGTTCTCCACTTTGATAGCACAAAGGAAAAGGCAGATTAGTATCTCAATCATACAGGGCCTCGGTGAGGCCTGGAGTATTGTGGGCAGTTTTGGGTCTCCTTATCTGAGGAAGGATGTTCTTGTTCCAGAGGAAGTGCAGTGAAGGTTTACCAGACAGAATCCTGGGTTGACCGGACCGACTTATGAGGAGAGATTGAATGGGTTAGGATTGTTCTCGCTGGAGTTCAGAAGAATGAGGGGGGGGGCCTCATAGAAACCTATAAAATTCTAACAGGACTGGACAGGGTTGATCCAGGAAGGATGTTCCCGATGGTGGGGGTGGGGGGTTTGGGGGGGGGGGGGGGGGGTCCAGAACCAGGGGGCACAGTTTGAGGATACGGGGTAGACCATTCAGGACAGCGATGCGGGGAAATTTCTTCACCTAGAGAGTGATTGAGCTGTGGTATTCGTTAACCCAGGATGTCGTTGACGCCAAAACATTGCCAGCGGGCTTCGCCGTCGACTGGGTCATCCCTCTTGCCGGGAGCGCCGCACCCACGCCCGCGGATATTCAACGGTGTGGGGTGGCCACAATGGGGAACTCCATTTGCCGGCTGCGGGAACGGAGTATCCCGCTGTCGACGGGGGCACGCTGTGCTGGAAAACGTGGCTGGCGGGATGGAGAATCTTGCCCTGCATGTTTTCCAGAAGCAGTTAGATATAGCTCTTAGAGCTAAGGGGATAAAAGGGTATGGGGGGGGGGGGGGGGAGTGGGATTAGGCTGTCGAGTTGGATGATCAGCCATGCTCATTATGAATGACGGGACAGGCTCGAAGGCCCGAATGTCCTCCTCCAGCTACGATGTTTCTATGTGTCTCAGTGTCTACCTCCATGCATGTGAACAGTGGGTAAAAGGGAATGAATCACTACCGTCTAGCACTGACCTGTATATCCCAGTGTTGGTTCCTGTATGGTTAATCTGGTTTGACCAGAACAGTTCATTTATATATTTCAGAGACTCTCCCTCTCTGCACATGTACAGTGCATATGGCTGAAAGGGGATGATTCAGCTCCTCTCTGGTGCTTACAGCTTGTGAAGGGCTGGTGTTGGTACATGTATGATGCATTGCAGGCTAAAATATTGTGTGCCACTGTGCACTCTGATACTTTCCCTGTGATTTGAAGATCCTCACTGATGACTCAGGTCTGTCGCCACGAGCTCCCACTGAGAAACTCTCGGCTGTGCTGTAACTCCTGGAGAACAATATTCTCTTCTGTGACCTGTGTCTACGTCATTGCCAACTCCTCTCTGTGCTAATTGATTACTGGCGAGGGGAAATTAATCCCACCCATCAAATACCATGTGCCCCCGATGCTGAACATCCAGTCCGAAACAAAGCAATCCATACTCTTAAGAACACATCAAAATAATTCAGTTGGTGTATCTTTTCTGATTCTTTCATGGGATTTGGCATCCGAGGCTGGGCCAGCTTTTGTTGCCCATCCTTAATTGCCCTCGAACTGAGTGGCAGTCAACAGTTAACCACGTTTCTGTGGGTCTGGAGTCACATGTAGGCCAGACCCGGGTAAGGATGGCAGATTTCCTTCCCTGAAGGGCATTAGGCGAACCAGGTGGGTTTTTACGCCAATCGATGATAGTTTTGTGGTGACCATAGAAACCCAACAGTGGAGGAGGAGGCCATTCAGCCCATTGGGGCTTCACCGACTCTCCAGTCCCACTCTCTCGCCCTATCCCTGTAACCCCACCCAATGATGATAGCCACTTAACCTGCACATCTCTGAACACTAAGGGCAATTTAGCATGGCCAATCCACCCAACCTGTATATCTTTGGACACTAAGTGCAATTTAGCACGGCCAATCGACCTAACCCGCACATCTTTGGACTCGTGGGAGGAAACCGGAGCACCCGGAGGAAACCCACGCAGACACGGGGAGGATGTGCAGACTCCACGTAGACAGTCACCCAAGGCCGGAATCGAACCCGGGTCCCTGGCGCTGTGAAGCAGCAGTGCTAACCACTGTGCTACCATGTCACTGAGTCGACTGAGACTATTTTCCAAGTGTATTAGTGGAATTTAAATTCCACTAGCTGCCATGTTGGGCCCCACAGAGGATTAGCCTGGGCCTCTGGATTGCTAGTCCAGTGGCATTAACATTGCACCAGCGAGGGCGGGATCCAGATTGCGACGTCTCGCGAGGTTCGCTTGAATCTCGCATGATGAGACCGGCAAATTCCGCCCCTAGTCTCAGTAATGATGACCATGGCACCATGATCAATCGTGGTTAAAATAACCTTCTGGTTTGCTAATGTCCTTCAAGGAAGGAAATCTGCCTTCCTTACCCGGCCTGGCCGACATGGGGCTCCAGACCCACAGCAATACGGTCGACTCTCAACTAACCTTTGAAATGGCCTCGCAAGCCACTCCGTTCAAGGGCAAGTAGGGGGAGGTTCGAGTGGAGCGTAATCGCCAACTTGGAACGGCTAGGCCGACAGAGATGTCAAAGGCCATGCCCTTGAAGCGCTGCAGTCTGTCTGGTAAACGTCCGTCCTGGAAATTAAGTTGCAAAGGGAGTCCAAGGTATTTTGATCCAGCGACGATGGTAGCGAAGCCGATATATTTCCAAATCAGGATTGTGTGTGACTTGGAGGGGACCTAGAGATGTTCCTACGGCGCTTGCCACCCTTGCCTCTTTAGGTATCGGTGGTCACGGAGGAGGGAAATTCCCCCTCGGGATCCATCCATTGATATATTTTTCTGAATCTGTCGATGTAAAATTCTTCAGTGTGTCCGGAGCCTTTAAGCTGGTGCAATGATTATCCATCAAAGTGTCGCTTCCTGCCCAACAACAACTTAGATTTATATGGCACCCCCAACTCAATAAAACGTCATTATTTAATGACGCGATTTATGTTCTGATTGAATTCCTGACCTCCAGCTGGACGTTTACAAGCATATGGTAGACTGCAATCCTCCCTCACCAACAGGAACCCTGAAAGCACTTACGCGCCCAGAATACTTGGTGGTGAATGTTAAAGGGGCAGGTCAACTTAGCAGCTGGACAATGCGGTCGAGCCGCAGACCCCAAAGTAGCCCGCAGGCCGACACCACAGGAGATCCCCTGGGGGCGTGACTGAAATCCCTGTGGTACTCGACACATCCAGTGAAGAAGATGGTTCCCTTTTTCTCCGGTTGACCCCCGATATACCGGAGGGGATCAAAATGCTCTTCATTATGACCAACCTCCCACCACATTCTCCCACAAGCCTCCACCATCAACCCCGGTTCACCTTAGGGATGCGTCCGTTAGGATCCCAAGCACCCCTGTTGCAGGCAGATTTCTCAATCTAAATTCACCTCGGCGCCCTCTGGACCAGAGCAGCGAGATTTCTCTTTTTTTATTCATTTACGGGATGCGGCCGTCGCTGGTCAGGCCCAGCATTTATTGCCCATCCCTAGTTGCCCTTCAGAAGGTGGTGGTGAGCTGCCTTCTTGAACCGCTGTAGTCCTTGAGGTGTAGGTACACCCACTGTGCTGTTAGGGAGGGAGTTCCAGGATGTTGTCCCAGCGACAGCGAAGGAACGGCCGATATATTTCCAAGTCAGGGTGGTGAGTGACTTGGAGGGGAACCTCCAGGTGGTGGGGCTCCCAGGTATCTGCTGCCCTTGTCCTTCTAGATGGTAGCGGCCGTGGGTTTGGAAGGTGCTGTCTAAGGAGCATTGGTGAGTTGCTGCAGTGCATCTTGTAGATGGTACACACGGCTGCCACTAAGCGTCAGTGGTGGAGGGAGTGAATGTTTGTGGAAGGGGCACCAATCAAGCGGGGCTGTTGTGGCCTGGATGGCACTGAACCTCTTGAGTATTGTTGGAGCTGCACTCATCCAGGCAGGTGGATCGGATGCAGGCACCACTAGCAAGGCCAGCAGTTGTCATCCATCCCTAATTGCCCTAGAGTGGCTTACTGGGCCATTTCGGAGGACAGCTTGAGTCAACATGCCTGGAGTCACATGGAAGCCAGGCCACGTAAAGATGGCTGATTTCCTTCCCTAAAGGGGCATTAGTGAAGCAGATGGGGGTTTTACCACAGTTGATGATAGTTTCGTGTTCACCCTCGCTGAGACAGGGAGGGGCGCGGGATTCTCCGACCTCGCACGTAGCGGCGACTCTCCGGTTCCGCTGAAAGGGAATGGGGTTTCAGCTGGGACACCAAATTCTCCATTCTCGCCGGGCAGCAGGGGTGGCAACAGACGAGGTCGGAGGATCCCGTAATCGTTTGATGTTCCACATTTTTACGAATTGAATTTAAATTCCACCAGCTGCCGTGGAGGGATTCGAACCCAGGTCCCCAGAGCAATAGCCTGAGCGTCTATTACGGGTGGGATCCTCCGATCCCGGGCCAGGTTGGAGAATCGGCGGGGGTCGGGGATCGGGGGGGGGGGGGTGCGATCCACGCGACGCCGCTAGACGCCAGTCCGCCGATTCTCCGCTGACCGGAGAATCGGGCCCATGGGTCCGGCGCGGCGCCTAGAGCGGCCCCCCCCAGCAATTCTCCACGCGCGTTGGGCCGAGTGGCCGCCAAGAAAGGCCGATTCCCGCTGGCGCCATTCACGTGTGGTCCTACCCGGCGGGACCTCGCCGTTCATCCTGCGGGGGGGACGGCTTGGTGGGGGGGAAGGGGGATCTGACCCCCGGGGGGGGGGTGGCCTCCATCGTGGCCTACCGATAGAAAAAGGTTGGTGAAGACAAATGTAGGTCCCTTATAGTCTGAAACAGTGGAATTTATAATGGGGAACAAAGAAATGGCTTAGCAACTAAATACACAAAGGAGGACGCAAATAACGTACCAGAAATGTTGGAAATACAGGGTTAAGTGAGAGGGAGGAACTGAAGGAAATCAGTATTGGTAAAGAAATGGTGTTGGGGAAATTGGCAGGATTGAAGTCACATATATCCCCAGAGACTGATAGTCTACACTCCAGAGTACTTAAGGAAGTGGCCCCATAAATAATGGATGCATTGGTGGTCATCTTCCAAGATTCCATAGACTCTGGAACAGTTCCTACAGATTGGAGGGTAGCTAATGTAATCCCACTATTTAAAAAGGGAAGTAGAGAGAAAACGGGGAATTATAGACCAGTCAGCCTGACGTCGGTAGTGGGGAAAATTCCAGAGTCTATTATAAACAATTTAATATCAGAGCACTTGGAAAACAGTGACAGGATCGGACAGAGTTAGCACATATTTATGAAGTGGAAATCATGCTTGACAAATCTACGGAGTTCTTTGAGGATAGAACTAGTGGAGTGGATGAGGGGGAGCCAGTAGATGTGGTTGATTTGGACTTTCAGGAGACTTTTGACAAAGTCCCACATAAGAGATTAGCGGGTAAAATTAAAGTGCATGGGATTAGGGGGAGTGTATTGAGGTGGATAGAAAACTGGTTAGCAGACAGGAAACAAAGGGCGAGTTCTCCGGGTCGCGTTACGCCCGAAAGGCAGCATGGTAGGAATAAATGGGTCTTTTTACGAATGGCAGGCAGTGACTAGTAGGGTACCTCAAGGACCCCAGCTATTCACAATATACATTAATGATTTAGATGAAGGAATTAAATGTAATATCTCCATATGTTTAGATGACACAAAGCTGGGAGGGAGGGTGAGCTGTGAGGAGGATGCAGAGATGCTTCAGTGTGATTTGGACAAGCTGAGTGAATGGGCAAATGCAGATTAATGTGAATAAATGTGAAGTTATCCTCTTTGGTAGCAGAAACAGGAAGACAGATTATTATCTGAATGGCTATGGTTTGGTTCTGGGGAATGCACAATGAGGACTATGTGTCCTCATACACCAGTCATTGAAGATAAGCATGTAGGTACAATAGGCAGTAAATAAGGCAAATGGTATGTTGGCCTTCATAGCGAGAGGTTTCGAGTACAGGAGCAGGGATGTCTGGCTGCAATTATACAGGGCCTTGGGGAGGCCACAGCTGGAATATTGTGGGCAGTTTTGGTCTCCTTATCTGAGGAAGGATGTTCCAGCTACAGAGGGAGTGCAGCGAAGGTTTACCAGGCTGATCCCTGGGATGGCAGGGCTAATGTATGAGCAGAGAATGAGTCGGTTAGGATTGTATTCGCTGGAGTTCAGAAGAATGAGATGACATCTCAAAGAAACCTACACATTTCTAACAGGACTAGACAGGGTAGATGTAGGAAGGATGTTCCCAACGGCGGGGGGGCTAGGACTGAGATGAGAAGAAATATCTTTACCCTGTTGACCTCGCAACCACAGGAAACAGTTGAACATGTTTTCAAGAAGGAGCTTGATATAGCTCTTGGGGCTAAAAAACCAACAGATGTGGGGGGCGGGGGTGGAAGTGGGAACACGTTACTCATTGGATGATCAGTCATGATCATATTGAATGGCAGAGCAAGTTCGAAGGGCCGAATCGCCTCCTCCTGCTCCTATTTTCTATGTTTCTACGTGACAAGCACAGCCGCTCCTAAGGGTGGAATTTTCCAGCCCCGCCATAGTGTGCGGGAAAATGCGGTGAGCCCGTTAAATGTTTGTTTACTTTGGCGGGACTGGAGAACCCGTCAGCAGGAGGTTCTGGCTGAAGTCTACAGTTGTGGACCTTGAGTCTCCCAAAGTCCCAGAAAGGTGTTGCAGGTGTTTAAATTATAAATAGTGATGCCATTTGTACCTTTACTTCAAAGATGAAAGGGGGTTGGGATGAGCATTTCTAATTAGATACAAAACAATTTGCATCTACTGTCATAGGGAAGAGGGTAGCGATCATAGAATTGACAGTGCAGAAGGAGGCCATTCGGCCCATCGAGTCTGCACCGGCTCTTGGAAAGAGCATCCTACCCAAGGTCCACACCTCCACCCTATCCCCATAACCCAGTAACCCCACCCAACACTAAGGGCAATTTTTTGGACACGAAGGGCAATTTATCATGGCCAATCCACTTAACCTGCACATCTTTGGATTATGGGAGGAAACCGGAGCACCCGGAGGAAATCCTCGCACACACGGGGAGGATGTGCAGACTCCGCACAGACAGTGACCCAAGCCGGAATCGAACCTAGGACCCTGGAGCTGTGAAGCAATTGTGCTACCCACAATGCTACCATGCATGCCCCATTTATCATGCGCGATAAATGTAGGAAATCTATGTGTTGTGTGCCTTGCAGTCATGTTATTAAAATAACTTAAGTTAAGGTATCCAGATTATGGGCGGGATTCTCTAATAATGGGGCTAAGTCCCCACGCTGGCGTGAAAACTGGCGGCAACGACTCCAGCGTCAACGGCACCCGAAAGTGAGGAATTCTCCCCTTTCTAGGGGGCTAGGTTGCTGCCGGAGTGGTCCCTGCATCTCCAGCCGGCGCGGAACGGCCCGCGCGAGTCCGCGCATGCCCTCAACGGCCAGCGTATTTCCACGCATGTGCGGGGGTTCCCTTCTCCGCGCCAGCCCCCAGGCAATATGGCCCCTGAGCCCTACAGGGGCCCGGCATGGAGTTAAGTAGGCCCCCACGGAACCAGGCCGCCCGCCGATCGGTAGGTCCCGATCGCGGGCCAGGGCACCGTGGGGGCCCCCCCACCGGGGTCGGATCCCCCTGCCCACCCTCCAGGACGGCCCCCGCACACTCACCTTCGAGGTGTTGCTGTGTGGGTGTTGAGTAATCCACGCCGGCGGGACTTGGCCAAACTCATCGGCCACTCAGCCCATCGGGGCCCGGAGAATCACTGGGGGGGGGGGGCGCTGTCAACGGCCCCCGACCAGCGTGGCGGTGATCCCACCGGTGCTCGAAAAACGGCGGCTGAGAATGGGGAAGTCAGCGTCGGGGCGCCCCCCAGGGATTCTCTGACCCCGTGACCGGTTCGGAGAATCCCGCCCTATAATCTGCTCCTTTTATAGGGTCGCACTATTCTACCTATATGTCTGCTAAAGCTGTGGTTAAGGGGTTTAAAGCTAGGCAGGGTGTAATGTCACTCATGGAGGGGCTGGGTGTGTTTTCAGTTTCGTTTTCAGCCCTGCCCTGTTTCTGTTTTGAGTTTCCTTTTTAGAGTTCTAATCTGGATTCTGAGGACAGGAGGTGTGTTTCTCAAATTGACTTCTGAAAGCTTCTCTCCCAAGGACTTTGTGAATAAATCTGTAAGTCACTGAGTGTCAACTTTACTAATAAGTGGTTGTTGACCTGTGTGTGCGTGGATTCTGCTCCCTTGAAATTTTAGAAGTGGATGGGAAAGTAAACTCAAAGACCTTTCTTTATTTTTTTGGAACTGTTAATTGAAAAGCTGTTTTTTCCCTTGGATGTTAATGGGGTTAATCTCGTGTTAATAATAACGTTTGTTTTAATACAAAAGACCCTGGGCGGGATTCTCCGCAATCGGCGCGATGTCCGCTGACCGGCTCCCAAAACGGCGCGAATCAGTCCGGCATCGCGCCGCCCCAAAGGTGCGGAATTCTCCGCATCTTGGGGGGCCGAGCCCTCACCTTGAGGGGCTAGGCCCGCGCCGGAGTGATTTCCGCGTGGAAGGCCTTTGGCGCCCCGCCAGCTGGCGCGGAAATGACTTTGCCGTGCGACGCATGCGCGGGAGCGTCAGCGGCCGCTGACGGCATCCCCGCGCATGTGCAGTGGAGGGGGTCTCTTCCGCCTCCGCCTTAGTGAAGACCGCGGCGAAGGCGGAAGGAAAAGAGTGCCCCCACGGCACAGGCCCGCCCGCGGATCGGTGGGCCCCGATCGCGGGCCAGGCCACCGTGGGGGCACCCCCCGGGGCCAGATCGCCCCGCGCCGCCCCCAGGACCCCGGAGCCCGCCCGCGCCGCCTTGTCCCGCCATTCGAAAGGTGGTTCAATCCACGCCGGCTGGCGTGGGTTGACAGCGGCGGGACTTCGGCCCATCGCGGACCGGAGAATCGCCGGGGGTGGGCCCGCCGACCGGCGCGATTTCCGCCGACACGCGCGGCGCGATTCCCGCCCCCGCCGAATCTCTGGTGGCGGAGAATTTGGGACACGGCGGGGGCGGTATTCACGCCAGGCCCCAGCGGTTCTCCGACCCGGTGGGGGGTCGGAGAATCGCACCCCCTATTTGTCAGTGGAATTCTATTGGAATGAAGTATCCTGTCCTCCCTTTTACAAATTGAAAAATTGTTGGGTTCTCACCCGGATTCCTAATATAAATTGGGGTCTGGTCCAGGTACTGCAACACAGGTTATAGGCTTCCTTTGAAATCCAGGAATTTCATGGATAGACTGGAACGTTCCAGTTTGGTCTTGTGCAGTCTACAGCCAACTGAAAGGCAAAGAACAATGAGCCGGCTGCACTTGTCGCAGAGAAAATGCTGTCGATATTGTTCATTTTTATTCATTCAAGGGATGTGGGCTTTGCTGGCTGGGCCGGCATTATTTGCACGTCCCTAGTGGCCCTTGGAAAGATGGTGCTGAGCTGCCTTCTAGAACTGCTACAGTCCCTGAGGTGTAGGTACACCCGGCGTGCTGTTAGGGAGGGAGTTCCAGGATTTTGACCCAGCGACAGTGAAGTGACGGCCGATATATTTCCAAGTCAGGATGGCGAGTGACTTGGAGGGGAACTTCCAAGTGGTAATGTAGAATCATAGAATTTACAGTGCAGTAGGAGGCCATTCAGCCCATCGAGTATCCACCAGCCCTTGGAAAGAGTATCCTACTTCAGCCCATGCCTCCAACGTATCCCTGTAACCCCACCTAACCTTTTTGGACACTAAGGGCAATTTAGCGTGGCCAATCCACCTAACCTGCACATCTTTGGACTGTGAGAAGAAACCGGAGCACCCGGAGGAAACCCCCGCAGACACGGGGAGAACGTGCAGACTCCACACAGACAGTCACCCGAGGTTGGAATTGAACCCGGGTCCCTGGAGCTGTGAGGCAGCAGGGCTAACTGTGCCACAGTCCCGCCAAGATGGTAGCAGTTGCGGGTTTGGAAGGTGAAGTCGAAGGAGCTTTGCTGGAGGGAGCTAATATTTGTGAGTGGGGAGTCAATCAATCGAGCTGCTTTGTCCTGGATGGTGTCGAGCTTCTTGAGTGTTGTTGGGGCTGCACTCATCCAGGCAAGTGGAGGGTATTCCATCACACTCCTGACTTGTATAGTTGGAAGTATAAAAAATATAACAGTTTAAAAGAGTATGCAAACAGGAAATAGTGTTTAGCCAATATGGAATGAAAATTAAATCAAAATCGCTTATTGTCACAAGTAGGCTTCAAATGAAGTTACTGTGAAAAGCCCCTAGTCACCATATTCCAGCGCCTGTTCGGGGAGGCTGTTACGGGAATCGAACCGTGCTGCTGGCCTGCCTTGGTCTGCTTTCAAAGCCAGCGATTTAGCCCTGAGTGGTTTTTAGTCATTTGATCGAGTGAAATCTTGGCATCGCACCCTTTCAGACATAAAATGGAAGTTTGAAAATGTCTTTAAAAGGTATCAGCCGCCATGGACATTGTAACACAGAAGAGAGGAGATTTGACAGACGTATAAAAATACTGATGGGTTTAGATCACGGTAGCACGGTGGTTATCCACAGTCAGTACAGTTTGCGTCACTTTATTCACAGTCGGTACAGTTTGTGTCACTTTATTCACAGTCGGTACAGTTTGTGTCACTTTATTCACAGTCGGTACAGTTTGTTGTCATTTTATTCACAGTCGGTACAGTTTGTGTCACTTTATTCACAGTCGGTACAGTTTGTGTCACTTTATTCACAGTCAGTACAGTTTGTGTCACTTTATTCACAGTCGGTACAGTTTGTGTCACTTTATTCACAGTCGGTACAGTTTGTGTCACTTTATTCACAGTTGGTACAGTTTGTTGTGTCACTTTATTCACAGTTGGTACAGTTTGTGTCACTTTATTCACAGTCGGTACAGTTTGTGTCACTTTATTCACAGTCGGTACAGTTTGTTGTGACTTTATTAACAGTCGGTACAGTTTGTGTCACTTTATTCACAGTCGGTACAGTTTGTGACACTTTATTCATAGTCGGTACAGTTTGTGTCACTTTATTCACAGTCGGTACAGTTTGTTGTGTCACTTTATTCACAGTCGGTACAGTTTGTGTCACTTTATTCACAGTCGGTACCGTTTGTGTCATTTTATTCACAGTCGGTACAGTTTGTTGTCACTTTGTTCACAGTCGGTACAGTTTGTGTCACTTTATTCACAGTCGGTACAGTTTGTGTCACTTTATTCACAGTCGGTACAGTTTGTTGTCATTTTATTCACAGTCGGTGCAGTTTGTTGTCATTTTATTCAGTCGGTACAGTTTGTGTCACTTTATTCACAGTCGGTACAGTTTGTGTCACTTTATTCACAGTCGGTACAGTTTGTTGTCATTTTATTCACAGTCGGTACAGTTTGTTGTCATTTTATTCAGTCGGTACAGTTTGTGACACTTTATTAACAGTCGGTACAGTTTGTGTCACTTTATTCACAGTCGGTACAGTTTGTGACACTTTATTCATAGTCGGTACAGTTTGTGTCACTTTATTCACAGTCGGTACAGTTTGTTGTGTCACTTTATTCACAGTCGGTACAGTTTGTGACACTTTATTAACAGTCGGTACAGTTTGTGTCACTTTATTCACAGTCGGTACAGTTTGTGTCACTTTATTCACAGTCGGTATAGTTTGTGTCACTTTATTCACAGTCGGTACAGTTTGTGTCACTTTATTCACAGTTGGTACAGTTTGTTGTGTCACTTTATTCACAGTTGGTACAGTTTGTGTCACTTTATTCACAGTCGGTACAGTTTGTGTCACTTTATTCACAGTCGGTACAGTTTGTTGTGACTTTATTAGCAGTCGGTACAGTTTGTGTCACTTTATTCACAGTCGGTACAGTTTGTGACACTTTATTCATAGTCGGTACAGTTTGTGTCACTTTATTCACAGTCGGTACAGTTTGTTGTGTCACTTTATTCACAGTCGGTACAGTTTGTGTCACTTTATTCACAGTCGGTACAGTTTGTGTCACTTTATTCACAGTCGGTACAGTTTGTTGTCACTTTATTAACAGTCGGTACAGTTTGTTGTGACTTTATTCACAGTCGGTACAGTTTGTGTCACTTTATTCACAGTCGGTACAGTTTGTTGTCATTTTATTCACAGTCGGTACAGTTTGTGTCACTTTATTCACAGTCGGTACAGTTTGTGTCACTTTATTCACAGTCGGTACAGTTTGTGTCACTTTATTCACAGTCGGTACAGTTTGTGTCACTTTATTCACAGTCGGTACAGTTTGTTGTGACTTTATTCACAGTCGGTACAGTTTGTGTCACTTTATTCACAGTCGGTACAGTTTGTGTCACTTTATTCACAGTCGGTACAGTTTGTTGTGTCACTTTATTCACAGTCGGTACAGTTTGTGTCACTTTATTCACAGTCGGTCCAGTTTGTTGTCATTTTATTCACAGTCGGTACAGTTTGTGTCACTTTATTCACAGTCGGTACAGTTTGTGTCACTTTATTCACAGTCGGTACAGTTTGTTGTGACTTTATTCACAGTCGGTACAGTTTGTGTCACTTTATTCACAGTCGGTACAGTTTGTGTCACTTTATTCTCAGTCGGTACAGTTTGTGTCACTTTATTCACAGTCAGTACAGTTTGTTGTGACTTTATTCACAGTCGGTACAGTTTGTTGTGACTTTATTCACAGTCGGTACAGTTTGTGTCACTTTATTCACAGTCGGTACAGTTTGTTGTGACTTTATTCAAAGTCAGTACAGTTTGTGTCACTTTATTCTCAGTCGGTACAGTTTGTGTCACTTTATTCACAGTCAGTACAGTTTGTTGTGACTTTATTCACAGTCGGTACAGTTTGTTGTGACTTTATTCACAGTCGGTACAGTTTGTGTCACTTTATTCACAGTCAGTACAGTTTGTGTCACTTTATTCTCAGTCAGTACAGTTTGTGTCATTTTATTCAGTCGGTACAGTTTGTGTCACTTTATTCAGTCGGTACAGTTTGTGTCACTTTATTCACAGTCAGTACAGTTTGTGTCATTTTATTCAGTCGGTACAGTTTGTGTCACTTTATTCACAGTCGGTACAGTTTGTGTCACTTTATTCACAGTCGGTACAGTTTGTGTCACTTTATTCACAGTCGATACAGTTTGTGTCACTTTATTCACAGTCAGTACAGTTTGTGTCACTTTATTCTCAGTCAGTACAGTTTGTGTCATTTTATTCAGTCGGTACAGTTTGTGTCACTTTATTCAGTCGGTACAGTTTGTGTCACTTTATTCACAGTCAGTACAGTTTGTGTCATTTTATTCAGTCGGTACAGTTTGTGTCACTTTATTAACAGTCGGTACAGTTTGTTGTCACTTTATTAACAGTCGGTACAGTTTGTTGTCACTTTACCACCAACGCAACCTTCTATTCCTGGCTGATACAGTTTGTGTCACTTTATTCACAGTCAGTACAGTTTGTGTCATTTTATTCAGTCGGTACAGTTTGTGTCACTTTATTAACAGTCGGTACAGTTTGTTGTCACTTTATTCACAGTCGGTACAGTTTGTTGTGACTTTATTCACAGTCGGTACAGTTTGTTGTGACTTTATTCACAGTCGGTACAGTTTGTTGTGACTTTATTTACAGTCGGTACAGTTTGTGTCACTTTATTCTCAGTCAGTACAGTTTGTTGTGACTTTATTCACAGTCGGTACAGTTTGTTGTCACTTTATTCACAGTCGGTACAGTTTGCGTCACTTTATTCACAGTCGGTACAGTTTGTGTCACTTTATTCACAGTCAGTACAGTTTGTGTCACTTTATTCACAGTCGGTACAGTTTGTTGTCACTTTATTAACAGTCGGTACAGTTTGTTGTCACTTTATTAACAGTCGGTACAGTTTGTTGTCACTTTATTAACAGTCGGTACAGTTTGTTGTCACTTTACCACCAACGCAACCTTCTATTCCTGGCGAACAGGTGAAAAGCCCTTCTGGGGGTGGTGGACAGGTATTTAACAGCAGGAATCTGGAAGGTGCTTTCCGAATTGTTGGCCCCTGTGTCATATGAGAGTACCTTTATGAAATGGGTGTTTAAGAAATGTACCTTTAAGAAATGGGTGTTTATCAGTGATGTCAGAGTGTGGGTGGAGCTTGACTGTCTGTCAGCTTCCTGCAACCGATTCTTAACTTGCGTGTGACAAAAGAAAAATTACACAAAAAAAAAAACATTAATGAGGCATCAACACCAGGAAATCCATATAATAAATCACCCTGGTGGGAGAGTTATTGTTCTTTGAAGACGTCCTAACAGCGGATTAGCTTTCTGCAGTGCCTCACACGTTGGAGACACTGTTTACTGAAAGGCATTTATATCGCGCCTTTCACAACCTAAGCACATCCCAAAGAGCTGTGACAGCCAACGAGGTACCTTTGGAGTGCAGTCACTGTTGTAACGTGAGAAAGATGGCAGCCAACGTAGGCACAGAAAGACCCCACAAGCAGCAATGCGATAATAATCAGATTACCCGTTTTGAGGGATGGCAGTTCAGGGATGATTATTGACCAGGACACACGAGGGGGGACGGGAGTGGGGGGGGGGGGAACAAACTGCCCTGCTCTTCTTCAGACACGAAGGGCGGCCAGGGCCTCGCGTTTAATGTGTCATCTGAAAGACGGCACCTCCGGCAGTGCTGCACTTGGAGTGCTCCGACTGTTGCTCGATTGTTTGTAGCGAAGGTTGTACCAGTGGCCAATTGACTGAGAGTGAGAGATTGAGGCTCAGCGGTGGCACCTCCTCCTCAAAGTCAGAAAATCGTGAAAGCCTTGATGACAAGAGGAGGCCTGAGATTTGAGCCGCAGATTGGTTTGGATTGGATTGGATTTGTTTATTGTCACGTGTACAGAGGTACAGTGAAAAGTATTTTTCTGTGAGCTGCTCAGCAGATCATTAAGTACATGGGAAGAAAAGGGAATAAAAGAAAATACATAATAGGGCAACACAAGTAAACGATTGTAGGTTAATTAAAAAGAGGATCTGTTGTGGAGGGCTCGCAGAGAGTCGCCTCGCTCCGGCGCCATCTTCTGGAGACTTACTGAAATGAAATGAAAATCGCTTATTGTCACAAGTAGGCTTCAAATGAAATTACTGTGAAAAGCCCCTAGTCGCCACATTCCGGCGCCTGTTCGGGGAGGCTGGTACGGGAATTGAACCGTGCTGCTGGCCTGCCTTGGTCTGCTTTCAAAGCCAGCGATTTAGCCCTGTGCTAAACCAGCCCTGCCGCAATTGCTGCCTCTGCTGTCTCACACATGTGGTCATTCTTCATTTATGAATCCAGTTGAATGACTGCGCGATTATGGCACCAACCAAGGTCACGACCTTCCCTCCCTGTGAACCACACATGCCGAGTAATAATGAGGAGGCTACAGGACTGAGATCAGGAGTTGCAACCCTGGGTAAGCTGTTGTTCGCCCCTGATGATCCAAAGATAACCAAAAGTAAACCCACACTATGGACTGCGTGGTTTAGCGTGATTGGGTTGGATTTATCAACTCAGCTACTAGTGGTGCGGGTTAACCATTTCCTGTCATCCAAAATGTTAATTCACATTCTCCAGCTGAAATTACGAATGACCCATTCTCACCCGAATAGGCACAGGGAGTAAAACCCAAGCTTAAAGGGAACATTCTCAGCAAATATTGGGAGCTCGGTGGAATCATGAATTCTTACAGTGCAGCGACCCTCCGAGAGAGCATCCTACATCGGACCACTCCCTCAGCCGATCCCCATATCCCAACCTAACCTTATGGATACTGAAGGGCAATTTAGCATGGCCAATCCACCTGACCTGCACATCTTTGGACTGTGGGAGGGAACTCGGAGCACCCGGAGGAAACCCACGCAGACACGGGGAGGTCGTGCCAACTCCACACAAGCAGTCACCCGAGGCCGGAATCGAACCCGGGTCCCCGACGCCGGGAGGCAGCAGTACTAACCACTGTGTCACCCAGAATGAATGCCATCAATCAACGGTAGGGGATGGGATGGCGGTATTGTCACTGGAATAGTAATCCAGAGGCCTGGGGAACCGGGTTTGAATCCCATCGAGGATGACCGTGAAATTTGAATTCAATATAAATCTGGAATTAAAAGTCTAATGATGATCATGAAACCATTGTCGATTGTCCTAAAAGCCCATCTGATTCACTAATGTTTTTTGGTATGGAAATTTGCCGCCCTTACCCGGCCTGGCCGACATGTGACTCCAGACACATATCAATGTGTTTGACTCATAAATGACCTAACAAGCTGTTCTGTTCAAGACCTTAGGCAACAAATGTTGGTTCAGCCATGATTGAACAGAAAAAAATCATACTAATTACGAGGGGAATTTTAATAAAGGGAATAAGGGCCACTTGTGACATCAGGGGGGTAACTGCACTTTTGAAAGTAACCCCCGGCACAGGTAAGGGACCCGCGCTCAGAGCTCCGCACCATGGCCAATGGTTAAACCAGTGAATGTTCAGTGGTAATGGTGGAAGCGCCGGGAGCTCCAGGTACAAGGGCTGCTGACAAGCATTTTCCTTGGGGAAATAGACTTGTGTTTCCTTTAAGCAGACACGGAGGAGGCGACGAGAGAGGACCTTGTGTATTCTTTTACATAACCATATTACTCATTGAAGTTCAAAGTGGGAGGATCCTAGGAGCAACTGAAGAGGAAAATGAAGGATGGTGGAGCCTCAATGGAGTAAACAGTGAAGGTGGTGGATGGGGTGCCAATCGAGCGGGGTTGCGTTGTCCTAGGTGATGTTGAGCTTCACGGGTGTTGTTGGAGCTGCGCACATCCAGGCACGGCACACATGGGAGGCTAATTCCACTGGCAAGCGGGTGAGTACTCAAAGGACCCAGATTTAAGATCATTTGCAAAATAAGCAGAACGAAAAAGATCATTTCTTTACTGCAGCGAGTTGTTGGGATCTGTAACCCCCCTGTCTGAAATGGGGAAGGAAACAGATTCAATAATCACTTTCAAAAGGGAATTTGAGAAGTGAAAAAAATCCAGGGCGATGGGGAAAGCAGGAGGGGTCGGTGGGACCAATATGGGTGGCAGGTTAGTTAGCACCACTGCCACACAGCGCCAGTGACCCGGGTTCAATTCCGGCCTTGCGTGACTGTCTGTGTGGAGTTTACACTTCCCGTGTCTGCATGGGTTTCCCCCGGGTGCTCCGGTCTCCTCCCGCAGTCCATAGATGTGCAGGTTAGGTGAATTGGCCGGATAAAATTGCCCCTTAGTGTCCAAAGATTAGCTTGGGTTAGGGGGGCGGGGGGTAGAGAGTGGGCCTAGGAAGGGTGCTCTGTCGGTGGGCTGGTGCAGACCCGCTGGGCTGAATGGCCTCCTCTTGTGCTGTGTGATTCTGTCTCAGTGTTTCCCTCTCTCCTCTGAGGATTTTCAGTGGAAGATCAACTCAAACCTGTGAAATGCACGGGGGCACAGTCACAGCGAACAGCTCTGACTTGCGAGCACTTGTGAGGGACAGCGATCAGCTATTGTCCCTCAACTTCCTCCAGCCTGCCATTTTTAACACCTGATGACTCTCGGAGCAGCACACTCTGAATCAGAGTGAGATGAAGTGCTTCATGTCATCCCTTGGTCAGATACGCGGGTAAGAGATAAATTGTAATCACCCTGAGTGCAAAAAGTCTTCAGGACAATCGATGAGCAGATAGCTACCCTGAAGCATGTGTTATACGAAAGGGCGTGAATTTACATAGCACCTTTCACGACCTCCGAATCTCCTTTCAGAGAAGCCCCTTTTGAAGGGTTGCCTGCCTCGTAACGTGGGAGACGCGGCCGACGCTTGGCGCACAGCAGGATCCCACAGGCAGCAACCAACACCCACATCCCGCGAGTGTGTTTCTAAACAGTACCCACCACCTGTGCCAGGCTGGCTTTGAGAGCCATCTGCTCCTGGGCAAGGTATTTAACACACAACACCTTGCCAGGGGGTGGGGTTAGAGGTCATGGGGGGAATAGGGTCTGTCCTGGATGGTGTCGAGTTTCTGGAGTGTTGTTGGAGCTGCACGCCCCCAGGCTGGTGGAGAGTATTCCATCGCATTCCTGACTTGTGCCTTGTAGGTGGTGGACAGGCTTTGGGGAGTTAGGAGGGGAGTTACTCTCCGCAGGATTCCCAGCCTCTGACCTGCTGTTGCAGCCACGATATTTATATGTCTCAGAGTCTGGTCAATGGGAAACTCCCCCCACCCGCCAAGATGTTGCCAGTGGCGGCACCAAGGGACTGTGAGGCATCCACTGCTTCAAGCAGCCGTTGATCATGTTTAAACCGGGTGGTGCACCACCGGGGCATCATACTGACTCAATACGTTCGGCTCGACTCAACCCCCAAAAAACCTGCGTCTGGTTTTGGGCGTGTTTGGCAGGGGGTTTCTTGGCGACTGCAGCGCAGAGAAACGCCCCGCTATTCAACGGAGCTTCTCTCCGCCAAGGCCGTACTTGAGTCATTTCCTGTTGGCGAGTCCATTTTCACCACCCAACCGTGGGTGGCACTGCCAGGGTGCCAAGCTGGCAGTGCCAAGGTACCTGGCTACCTGAGGGAGTGCCATGGTACCACCCTGCCCAGTCCCCGACCACCCGGTGGTCTGTAATGGCCTGCGAGACCCCCCCCCCCTCCCCCCCCAGGTGCCGTTTCGACTGGTCCACGTTTGTGGAAACCAACAATAACCAGAACCCTGCCAAGGTCTCCCAGGTGCGGCCGTTAGATCCCAGGTACTGGGAAACTTTTTGTTCCTCTTTCATTCCCTCTTTCATTCCCTCTTTCTTCTCTCTTTCATTCATTCTTTCTTCTCTCTCTCCTTTCTCTCTTTCTATTTTTTCTCTCTTTCATTCTCTCTTTCTTTCTCTCTTTCTTGTATTCCCTCTTTCTCTCTTTCTTTCTCTCTTTCGTTCCCTCTTTCATTCCCTCTTTCATTCCCTCTTTCTTCTCTCTTTCATTCCCTCTTTCTTCTCTCTTTCCTTCTTTCTCTCTTTCTCTTTTTTCTCTCTTTCATTCTCTCTTTCTTTCGCTCTTTCTTGTATTCCCTCTTTTTCTCTTTCGTTCCCTCTTTCTCTCTTTTGTTCCCTCTTTCGTTCCCTCTTCCCTTTCTTTCTTTCTCTCTTCTCTTTTTTCTCTCTTTCATTCTCTCTTTCTTTCTCCCTTACTTTCTTTCTCTCTTTCTGTCTTTCTCTCTTTCTTTCTCTCTTTCTTTCTCTTTCTCTTTCTTTCTCTCTTTCCCTCTTCCCCTCTTTCTTCTCTCTTTCTCGCATTCTCTCTTTCTTTCGCTCTTTCTTTCCCTCTTTCTTTCTTTCGTTCCCTCTTTCATTCCCTCTTTCTTCTCTCTTTCATTCCCTCTTTCTTCTCTCTTTCCTTCTTTCTCTCTTTCTCTTTTTTCTCTCTTTCATTCTCTCTTTCTTTCGCTCTTTCTTGTATTCCCTCTTTTTCTCTTTCGTTCCCTCTTTCTCTCTTTTGTTCCCTCTTTCGTTCCCTCTTCCCTTTCTTTCTTTCTCTCTTCTCTTTTTTCTCTCTTTCATTCTCTCTTTCTTTCTCCCTTACTTTCTTTCTCTCTTTCTGTCTTTCTCTCTTTCTTTCTCTCTTTCTCTTTCTTTCTCTCTTTCCCTCTTCCCCTCTTTCTTCTCTCTTTCTCGCATTCTCTCTTTCTTTTGCTCTTTCTTTCCCTCTTTCTTTCTTTCGTTCCCTCTTTCTCGCTTTCTTTCTCTCTTTATTTCTTCCTTTCATTCTCTTTTTCCCTCTTTCTATTGCTCTTTCTTTCTCTCTCTCTTTCGCTCTTCAATCCCACCACTGACCAGTGCTGGAGTGGGAGTTTGCTGGTGAATGTCACCAATGGTGACTCTGTCCCGCTCGGCGATGGGCACTGACTCAGCACTCGGAGGGTTAAACCTGTTGTCTCGAATATGCCGAGCAGCCAAACCCCCCCCCCGCTGTGAAAATCGGCCAGCTCGGGAAGCTGGCCCGGGGCGTGCCAGCGTGCTACCCGGTCCACGGCTGACTCCTGTGACGCTGGTGGCTCTAATCGTATTCATTTGTAGCCACGTTGTCTGCAGTATTGATGAAGCTGTCAACTCTCCACTCGCCGGGACTCGCTGAGCAATGCATCACAGCGAGCTAAAAATATTCAGGAGAGATGGTCACTTTGGGAAATGTCAGGCCCAAGTGTGGAATGGAATTAATCTTTAAGAACCAGACTCGAAGCTTGTGGTCTCTTCTGCTCAGAAGCAAGTAACACTTAAACAAGACGTAGATATTAGCGCTTGAGTAACTCAAACTTCTGCGACTGCGCTTTGAAAATACTTAATGTGTCGTCAAGTGATGTTGGATGGCAGGGGTGACGGTTAAGAGCTCAGTGTTCAGATGCCGTCACCCCTGATTGGTGGGCATAATCCTGGGGGTCGGGGTGGGGGGGGAGGGGGGGGCTTTACCACTTGATCCCTCGCCTCCAACCACCTTGCCCAGCCCACCACACAGCCCCCGCCCTTCCCCAAATGCTCCCACCATCGGTTGCCCAACATTGTTAATCCGCACTTGGTTCTTGAGATCTGACTATCTGCCTTGGATTTTAGGGCCCTCCACAAGTTAGCATGAAGGACTGGGGACTACATGAACAGGGCCGGCGTGCCAGTGTGCCCGTTCCCAGTGCCAAACTGCCCCTCCTCACCCTCAGCCATTTTTGCGTGAGCCGGCAGGGCTTTCCATCCACAAGCGGCGAATAGCCATTTGACCTCCTCAAAGGGCCATTTGATGGCAACTGTCGGAGGCCAACTGGGGTTTTCCAATGCAACCCCAGGACCCCGGCGGCAGATTGGGGTGGGGGCGAGGCCAGGGTAACGGACAGGCTTTGAGGCCTAAACTGCCTGCCTGGGTTCAGGTACAACCTCCATGTAGAATGGATTTCCCCCATCTGCTTTCTCCATCACAATGGGGGCCTAGCCTAAAGGCTGGAGAGAGGGCACCTCCATTTCGGCATTGCTTAGCTGCCAACGTGGGGGTCAGTTAGACAAGTTGGCTGGAATGACGGCAGTAGCACAGTTTCAGTCCCGATGCAGACTGTGGAAGTTACGGAGACCTGCCTTGATGTGGAGTGCTGCCCCTCAAGCGACATAACCAATTTGTCTCTCTCTCTCTCTAATAAAGAAATCCCCATGGTCCCTTGTGGACTTGCTAATTACCCACCTACCTACCCACTGCTCCTGCTGCTTCAGAGCTGAAGGGCCTCCTGTTGACCTGTACCCACCCAGCCAGGTGAGCAATTTCCAATACAATGCACAGACCAGCCAATCCTGGAGGCTTGGCTACACAGCTCTGTATCTATGATACAACCGGTGTTCTTTATGTGTCTCGTCCGGGTTTCTGACCCTGATCCCTATCTGGTGAATTGAGCTGGACTATTATGGATACATAGACATTCTGGGGTCGCAGGATCAGCTTCCAAATGATCAATGGACCTTGAATGGTGGCTGCAAAATGGAATGGCCAGATTTTAATGCCCAACGGGTGGTCAAGGTTAAAACATCGCACTACAGCAAGCAGTCTACGGAGTCTATTTAAACTGCACACTACAGCAAACAGTTTACAGGATCAATTTAAACTACGTGCTATAGCAAACTGTCTACAGAGTCTATTTAAACATTGCGCTACAGCAAACCGTCTACAGTGTCAACTTATACATCGCGCTACAGCAAACAATCTAGAGTCTATTTAAACATCATGCTACAACAAACCATCCACAGAGTCTATTTAAACTGCGCACTGTAAAGTCTAAAAAATCAATTTAAACTGCGCAGTGCAGCAGTCTACAGAGTTTATTTAAACATTGTGCTACAGCAGTCTGCAGAGTCTATTTAAACATCACGCTACAGCAAACAGTCTGCAGAGTCTATTTGAACATCATGCTACAGCAGACAGTCTGCAGAGTCTATTTAAACATCGTGCTACAGCAGACAGTCTAGAGTCTAGTCAAATATTGTGCTACAGCAAACAGTGTACAGAGTCTATTTAAACAGCACACAGCAGTAAACCATCTCCAGAGTCTATTTAAACATTGCGCTATAGAAACAGTCGATAGACTGGGCACTGAAGGAAGCCATATTCAGGGTTTATTTAAGAAGAGTCTATTTGAGCCACGGCAGACAAAACCCAGCACTGAAACTACAACAACATCTCTCGATTGAAGCAGGGCTATTTCTCCAGGAATGCGCGGGGAGTGGAGGATGGCTACACCATGCAAACTCTGAATGTAGAATCGACCCTAGTCACCCGGAGTAATGTGGTCTCCAGTTGTGATTGACGAGGGAAATCACCCAATCCTTTCCACTCCGGCCGAGGAATGAAGGCGTTACTACATACAGCTGAAAATCTTAATGAAATCTTAATTCCTGGGGCAACAGGGAGGTTAATTCCACATTCAATCACAGTACTGGTTGAATTTTGCCATTAGCCCATTGATCGAATTGCAATGCACAAGAAGCCTGTTGCTAATGAACATGCCTTGGCAAATTCTTTCTCATTCACTTGCAGGTCAAGATCTTCATTATCCTCTGACTGTTTATGTACATGTAACCATAATAATGTTTTTAAAAAACTAACACACCTCCAGATGATATTCCTGTGACAAACCATTAAACATGACCAAGTAAGCGTCCTTAATATTAATGGGTATGATTCTGTTAACCCTGCAAGTATCGATGAAGCCTTTGCTCAGTATTCGATCCATCAATCTTAGTTCCAACAGCCAGAAGGGCACCTCCCTCCCCTTCCCTTAGCTAGAAACAGCTGAATCTTGCCCTTGACAGTCTGTCCTGTCTGCCAACAGGAAGGGCCATCGATCAAAAGAGATTGGAAAAGTATCAACTGGTTACAAGACCGTGACACGAAACCCACCCATAACACGACCGGAATTGATGTTAAGTTTGCAAGTGAATAGTTGGCATGTGTCAACCATGGCCCTTTGGGTAGCGGCCTACGTTCTGGGTCGGAGGTTCAAGTCTGACTGCGGAGGGACTCGATGACAGACTCCCGGCTGACACTCTGGTGCCAGTGCAAACACAACGCTGTACTGTCAGAGTTCTTTCGAATGAGATGTTAACCAAAGGCCCAACGATCCCCGGTGTCCAGGCCAATACTTTAGCCTCATTAAAAAAAGCTCGCCAGGTCAGGAGGAGTGCAAATATCACTGGACATCCAATAGGCCCAGGCTTATGCTCGGGGGACCCGGGTTCAAATGCCACAAATTGCTGTAAATCTGGCATTCATAGAATTTACGGTGTTGAAGGGGGCCATTCGACCCTTGGCCCTTGGAAAGACCATCCTACCTAAGCCCACACCTCCAGTAACCCCACCTAACTTTTGGACACAAAGTTAAGGGCAATTTAGCACGGCCAATCCACCTAATCTGCACATCTTTGGACTGTGGGAGGAAACCGGAGCTCCTGGAGGAAACCCACGCAGACACGGGGAGAACATGCAGACTCCGACACGAATTGAAAGTTAACCTCAGTCAACACAACCGTGAAGCTATCGTCGATTGTCGTAAAAGCCCATCTGGTTCACTCATGTCCTTGAGGGAAGGAAATCTGCCCTCTTTACCCGGTCTGGCCTATGTGGTGACTCCAGGCCAACAGCAGCGTTGGTGACTCTTAACTGTCCCTCTGAAATGGCCCCAGCCGGCCACTCAGTCCAAGGGATGGGCATGAAATAATAAATATTCTGAAAACATCATTCCATTGCCCGTTAGTGGCTGCTGCGCTTGCTACATCACAACTTTGGGCTGAAAGCCGCTACATAAACGCAAGTTTTCCTCACTGGAAAATTGCATTGAAGGTCCTCAGATCCAGTCCACAATGCCTGGACATATGCCCTGCGCAGTGTTTGTTTCAAATCCGTTCTTGGGATGGGTATCGCTATCAAGGCCAGCATTTATTGCCCATCCCTAATTAAAATGTCCCAAGGTGCTTTGCAGCAGCATTGTCTAACAGGGAACATTCGCATTGGGCAAGGGGAGTTAATAGAGCAGGTGACCGGACATAGTCAAAGCGGCAGGTAGGAGGCAGCCTCTTAAAGGAGCTGAAGGTAAGAATTTTACTCGGAAGGAAATTCCAGAGCTTGGAGGTCGGATCCAGCTGAAAGCACGGTGCCAATGGGTGGAGCGAAGGAGATCAAAAAAGGCCAGAGCTTCTGGGAGTTGCTGCGTCTGGGAGCTGTTTAACGTTGAGTCCTTGTCTCTTCTGTTTTCAGATTTCTTTCTAAGTCTTCATCCGAAGATGTGAATACGGGTGCTGGGCGAAAGCACCCACCTTCTATTTTGAGGTGGCCTCCCGTGTCTTTACAGCTGCAGCACCTTTAGTGGGCACCTAGTGGACATAAACTGCAATTACCGAGAGTGGCATGGTGGCACAGTGGTTAGCACTGTTGCCTCACAGATCCAGGAACCCGGGTTCAATTCTGGCCTCGGGGTGACTGTCTTTGTGGCGTTTGCACTTTCTCCCCGTATCCCTTTAGCCTGAGATTGTGCCCTCTGCTTCTAGTTTTTCCTACAAGTGGAAACATTCTCTCCACTTCCACTCTATCCAGGCCTCGCAGTATCCTGTAAGTTTCAATAAGATCCCTCCTCATCCTTCTAAATTCCAACGTGTTCAGACCCAGAGTCCTCAACCGTTCTTCATACGACAAGCTCTTCATTCCAGGGATCATTCTTGTGAACCTCCTCTGGATCCTTTCCAAGGCCAGCACATCCTTCCTTAGATATGGGGCCAAAACTGCTCACAGTACTCCACATGGGGTCTGACCAGAGCTTTATACAGCCTCAGAAGTACATCCCTGCTCTTGTATTCTAGCCCTCTCGACATGAATGCTAACATTGCATTTGCTTCCTAACTGCCGACTGAACCTGCACATTAACCTTAATAGAATCGTGAACAAGGACTCCCAAGGCCCTTTGTGCTTCTGATTTCCTAAGTATCTTCCCATTTAGACAGTCTGCCACCGTCTGGTCAGGAAGGGTTGGCATTTTAAACGGGGCATACAAACATCGATTGAATATGGCAGTGGAGAGAGCGGGCACCCAACTAGGGATCTGTACTGGGGAAAGTGAAAAGAAATGGACAATTTTAATGACGCATAAACCCTCACTTGGGATGTGCCGCCTGACTGGGGGGGGTGCAATGTAGCGGTTGTGCACGGTGCCTGACTTCTGACCAGTTGACAGAAACTTCCTTCCGGAAACTTCAACCATTATGTCATCGGCATTAAAGAATCTGCGGAGGTACTTGTGGGCGCCACAGTGACAGAGCAAGCAGGTCAAGCCTACCTGGTAATTATGACACACACCGGGAACATTTCTTAAAATGATTCATCTGCACATCGCAAATGAACGCTGTATTTATAGAAGAAAGAGCTCGCATCTAGTTAGCACCTTTCGCTAACCTCTGGACGTCCCAAAGCAACTCGACAGCCAGTCAAGAATTTACTTTTTTTTAAAAAGTCTGCTCGCTGTTGCAATGACGGAAACGTGGGGCTGAGTTCTCCCAGCTGGGCATTAAGTCCCGTGGTGTGGGAACATGGAGTTGCTTCCCTCTGCGGAGGCTGGCGGGAGAACGCGCCAAATCATCCGGCCACGGCTTTACCAACTATGTGACCGTTTTATCATAGAATTTACCATAGAATTTACAGTGCAGAAGGAGGCCATTCGGCCCATCGAGTCTACACCGGCTCTTGGAAAGAGCACCCTACCCAAGGTCAACACCTCCACCCTATCCCCATAACCCAGTCCAACACTAAGGGCAATTTTGGACACTATGGGCAATTTATCACGGCCAATCCACCTAACCTGCACATCTTTGGACTGTGGGAGGAAACCGGAGCACCCGGAGGAAACCCACGCAGACACGGGGAGAACGTGCAGACTCCGCACAGACAGTGACCCAAGCCGGGAATCGAACCTGGAACCCTGGCGCTGTGAAGCAAATGTGCTATCCACAACGCTACCATGTTTTGCGCCGTATTCCATGGTGGGGAAGGTCTGATGGTGCATAGTCCACCGACGTATCTTGGGCAGCAGATTGACATGGTCCCCAACGTCCCCATTGGAGAAAGAAGGTGGACCTCCTGAAAACCATGGTGGATCTCCAGGAACACTCCCAGACCGGAAGATGGATCGCCTTCGGGACGTCAATCCTGGAAGATCCACCTTCAGATGCTTATTTCCCCCCCCACCCCACTCCCCACCCATTGCTGATGTTCCGGGATCCTGGATTGCCGTCGGCCTCCATCCCGAACCCGGGAGACCGATACCCCAGGCACTGTCCAGGTGAATCCCGACACCTGTGCGCCACGTTGTGGTGGACGTGTTTCATGCCGGCGCGTTTCCCCGCTGGCGCCGCGGAGAATCGGGCACGGGTGGTCGGACCTTCACCTGCATGCCATTACCGGGATGCAAATGAGGTTCACGTCGGCCTCGAAGCGGGTTTCCCGATCCGCCACGGTGGGAGTCAGCAGAGTTTACGTTGGCGTAAAATCGATTTTTGGGCCTCCTGCCAAATTTCCCCCCCCCCCCGCTCCCACCCCCCATCAAAGCCGCCGGCCGGCGTTTGGGTGAAGTCCGCCTGGGGCAACCAATTTGTGCACAGCAAACTCCATCAAACAACATTCTGATCACGACCACCTTGTCGCACTTAAATCCGGCTTCCACGGCAGTGATTTCAAATTCTGCATTCAAAAGTCACACTTTCAAATCTCCTTTTAAATTCTGCTCCCCCTCCGCTGCTTCCATCGCGGTTTCACTTTCAGGTTTCCGCTCCGCACGATTCAGCGGAAAAAATGTAAAGTTCGCTTTTGTCCGCGTTTGCCGGAATCGGTTCTCGGCAGCTCCAGCGCTGGGATTCATCCCGCCATTCACCAGCACTTTGCCGGGGGAGCTTTTCCCTGCCAAGGTCACAATTTAATCGAGTTCCTGCTAGGCTCTCCCACGCTTTCTGGACCCCTCCCTCCCTCCCTCTCCAACCCCCCCCCCCAACCTCACCGCCCCTCCCCCGCCAATGGGCAAGGCACCCGGGGTCTGTCCCCTGCCAACCTGACACCCGGGCACCCTGGCATTGCCTCTGGCACCCTGGCAGTGGCGGGGTGCTCAAGTGCCAGGGGGAGTGTGAAGGTACCAAGCTGCCATGTCACCTACCACCTTGGGGGGGGGTCTCTATTGCCCTGCGGGACCCTCAAGGTGCCATCACGCCAGGTCCACATTTGTGGAAACCAGTGGTAAGCGCCGCCCTGTCGAGGGCCTATTGGTACCAGACTGATTCCAGGGATGGCGGGACTGTCATACGAGGAGAGATTGATGAGGTTGGGATTGTTCTCGCTGGGGTTCAGAAGAATGAGGGGGGATCTCATAGAGACTATAAAATTCTAACAGGACTGGACAGGGTAGATGCAGGGAAGATGTTCCCAATGATGGGTGTGTCCAGAACCAGGGGTCACAGTCTGAGGATTCAGGGTAAACCATTTCAGACAGAGATAAGGAGACATTTCTTCACACAAAGAGTGGTGAGCCTGTGGAATTCATTACCACAGGAAGTAGTTGATGCTAAAACTTTGAATATATTCAAGAGGCGGCTGGATATAGCACTTGGGGAGAATGGGATCCAAGATATGGGGAGAAAGCAGGATCAGGCTATTGAGTTGGATGATCAGCCATGATCGTGATGAATGGCGGAGCAGGCTCGAAGGGCCAAAAGGCCTCCTCCTGCTCCTATCTTATATGTCTCTGTACCTATGTATTGGTGAACTAGATGGGTTTATCGATAATCCGGTACATGATCATCATTAATGAATTGCATCTTAATTCCGCCGGAGTACTAATTCAGTTACTCATCCAGTAACATTCCCACTACCGTGCTGTCCACGTTGTTTAATGAGTGTATTTGGAGTCAGTGACAAGTCATCGTGATATACCTGGTGAGGTTGAAACTTTATTTGAGATAAATACATAAATAATGATACACACATGGGGCGGGATTCTCCGACCCCCCGCCGGGTCGGAGAATCGCCGGGGGGGGGGGGGCGTAAATCCCGCCCCGACGCCACCCGCAATATTCCCCCCCCGGGGAGGGGGGCGGTTTGCCTGGCCAGGTGCCAGCTTGCAGGAGTCGCGACCATGCAACCCCCCCCCCCCCCTCTTGCAGGCCGTTATGTTTAGTCATCACCCTGCTCTGTTGGCCGCCGTGGCGGGAGCCGCCCTTCTGCATGTTGTCCTGGGGGAGCTGGAGCAGGGGCGTGCCAGGGAGGGGGTCGCAGACAGGCAGGTGGCAGCTGCCCAGGCTGGACGGCCGCCCACCCGACAGGTCGAGGAGGAGGAGGAGGAGGTGGTGGTGGTGCCACGGCGACGGAGATGCCCGATGAGGCCCCATGTGTACCCGCCCCGCTCGTCGTACCAGGATCTCACATTCCGAGCTTGCAGGAGGAGACTCCGGATGAGCCGGGAAACTGTCGCCCATATCTGCCATCTGATGGCACACCTGGCACCGTGTGGCACTAGGGGAGGACACCCTCTCCCCGTGGTCGTCAAGGTTACGGGGCTCACCTGAGGCCGACGTCCTATCACCCCTCACACACACACTGGCGCTCACCTCACACCACACCCCCGCACGCATCGGACAGAGCACAAAGGCAGCTTCTGTAGGTGTGAAAGTGATTTTAATGACAAACAGTTCATACACGTGCCCCAGCCCCTATAACTAATCTGTGCCCTGCACCTGTGGCAACTTACTCAGTGTCTAATTGTTTGGCCTTACGGACCCTGTGACTACGTCTAGGTGGTTCCCCAGACGGTACAGCAGAACTGGAGGTGGACTCCTGTGATTCCTGCCATATAGCTAGGGACCCCTTTGGCGGCCGTTTCCTGGGGCGGCCCAGCCTGGATGGGCCAGGCTGCGGCCTGGGCGACTGGGATGGCGAGCTGCCAGCCTGTCCTGCCCGTTGCCCACCTGATGCACCCGGGACAGGAGGGGGTGGAGTCCGAGGTGTTGCAGGGTGCTGGGAGGACCCGGAATGGGCCCCAGCACCTCCTCCTCCCTCGGGGTGCCTGATGGCCCCCGGGCCTCTCCGTGGGTCGGGAATGCGAACGGATCGAACATCCGACGCCCCCCCCCCCCTCCCCCCCGACACCTAGCGCTGCCAGTCCTGGAGGCCAGCCCTGGTATCAACAAGGGTCTGCAAGTTTGCAGCCATGGAGCTCAGGGAGTTGGTCATCCCTGTCTGTGTCTGGGTGATGGCGGCCAGCACCTGGGCAATGGCGCCGATGCCCTCAGCGATGGCCTGCTGGGACTGCGCCCTGGCCTGTTGAGACTGGGCCACAGCCTGCTGAGACTGGGCCATGGCCTGCTGGGACTGGGCCATGGCCTGCTGAGACTGGGCCATGGCCTGCTGAGACTGGGCCATGGCCTGCTGGGACTGGGCCACGGCCTGCTGAGACTGGGCCATGGCCTGCTGAGACTGGACCATGGCCTGCTGGGACTGGGCCATGGCCTGCTGAGACTGGGCCACAGCCTGCTGAGACTGGGCCATGGCCTGCTGAGGCTAGGCCATGGCTTGTTGAGACTGGGCCACGGCCTGCTGAGACTAGGCCATGGCCTGCTGAGACTGGGCCATGCCCTGCTGAGACTGGGCCACAGCCTGTTGAGACTAGGCCATGGCCTGCTGAGACTGGGCCACAGCCTGCTGAGACTAGGCCATGGCTTGTTGAGACTGGGCCACGGCCTGCTGAGACTAGGCCATGGCCTGCTGAGACTGGACTATGTCCTGCTGAGACTGGGCCACAGCCTGCTGAGACTGGGCCATGGCCTGCTGAGACTGGACCATGTCCTGCTGAGACTAGGCCATGGCTTGTTGAGACTGGGCCATGGCCTGCTAAGACTAGGCCATGGCCTGCTGAGACTGGACTATGTCCTGCTGAGACTGGGCCACAGCCTGCTGAGACTGGGCCATGGCCTGCTGAGACTGGACCATGTCCTGCTGAGACTAGGCCATGGCTTGTTGAGACTGGGCCATGGCCTGCTAAGACTAGGCCATGGCCTGCTGAGACTGGACTATGTCCTGCTGAGACTGGGCCACAGCCTGCTGAGACTAGGCCATGGCTTGTTGAGACTGGGCCACAGCCTGCTGAGACTGGACCATGGCCTGCTGAGACTGGACCATGTCCTGCTGAGACTAGGCCATGGCTTGTTGAGACTGGGCCATGGCCTGCTAAGACTAGGCCATGGCCTGCTGAGACTGGGCCATGGCCTGCTGGGACTGGGCCATGTCCTGCTGAGACTGGGCCACAGCCTGCTGAGACTAGGCCATGGCGTTGAGCGCCTCTGCGATCCGCTGCTGGCTCTGGCTCATGGCTTCCTGTGAGAGGGCAGCCATGTCCTCGGCCACAGATGCCGCCTGCACGGACAGCCCCAGGCCCTGCATACTTCTGCCCATGTCTGACACCGTCGCATCCATTGCCTCCACTGCGGACGCCACCCGTGCGGTGTCAGCCTGGGTGGCACCCATGACTGGCACCACTCCCAGCTCCTGGACGCGGGTGCACTCCTCCACCTGCACCTGCAGCTGCAGCAAGCCGGCCGTCACCCCCTTCGATCGTCCCTGGGTCCGTGACTGCATCGGGTCTATGGGTGGGTGTGGTAACTCCAGGAACCCGACTGGGCGGTAGATAGTTGCCTGCACCGTACCGCCTGGCCCCTCGGCTGCTCCTCCCTCCACCTGCTGTACCAGGACGGCTGTGTTCTGCGCACCAGTGAGTCTCCCAGATGCGTCATCGCTAAACTGCCCAACCATGGTGAGTGTCTCTGCGATGGTGGAGGGTGTAGGAGATAGCAGTAGCGTAATGTCGTGCTCCCTCATCCGACCCGAAGTCCGGGGTTCCCTGGAGTGGTGATTCCTGTCCATCCGTCCTCTGTGTCTGGGTGTCGTGTGCGTCAGTGTCCTGGGCGTCGGTGTCCTGTGTGTTAGTGTCCTGTGCATCAGTGTCCTGTGTGAGAGTGTCCTGTGTGTTAGTGTCCTGTGTGAGAGTGTCCTGTGCGTCAGTGTCCTGTGCGTCAGTGTCCTGTGCGTCAGTGTCCTGTGTGTCAGTGTCCTGTGTGAGAGTGTCCTGTGTGTCAGTGTCCTGTGCGTCAGTGTCCTGTGTGAGAGTGTCCTGTGTGTCAGTGTCCTGTGTGTCAGTGTCCTGTGTGAGAGTGTCCTGTGTGTCAGTGTCCTGGGCGTCGGTGTCCTGTGTGTTAGTGCCTTGTGCATCAGTGTCCTGTGTGATAGTGTCCTGTGTGTCAGTGTCCTGGGCGTCAGTGTCCTGTGTGTTAGTGTCCTGTGTGTTAGTGTCCTGTGCGCCAGTGTCCTGTGTGTCAGTGTCCTGTGTGAGAGTGTCCTGTGCGTCAGTGTCCTGTGCGTCAGTGTCCTGTGTGTCAGTGTCCTGTGTGAGAGTGTCCTGTGCGTCAGTGTCCTGTGTGTCAGTGTCCTGTGTGTCAGTGTCCTGTGTGAGAGTGTCCTGTGTGTCAGTGTCCTGTGCGTCAGTGTCCTGTGTGTCAGTGTCCTGTGTGAGAGTGTCCTGTGTGTCAGTGTCCTGTGCGTCAGTGTCCTGTGTGAGAGTGTCCTGTGTGTCAGTGTCCTGTGTGTCAGTGTCCTGTGTGAGAGTGTCCTGTGTGTCAGTGTCCTGGGCGTCGGTGTCCTGTGTGTTAGTGCCTTGTGCATCAGTGTCCTGTGTGATAGTGTCCTGTGTGTCAGTGTCCTGGGCGTCAGTGTCCTGTGTGTCAGTGTCCTGTGTGTTAGTGTCCTGTGTGTTAGTGTCCTGTGCGCCAGTGTCCTGTGTGTCAGTGTCCTGTGTGAGAGTGTCCTGTGCGTCAGTGTCCTGTGTGTCAGTGTCCTGTGCATCAGTGTCCTGTGTGAGAGTGTCCTGTGTGTCAGTGTCCTGTGTGTCAGTGTCCTGTGTGATAGTGTCCTGTGTGTCAGTGTCCTGTGTGTCAGTGTCCTGTGTGATAGTGTCCTGTGTGTCAGTGTCCTGTGCGTCAGTGTCCTGTGTGAGAGTGTCCTGTGTGTTAGTGTCCTGTGCGTCAGTGTCCTGTGTGAGAGTGTCCTGTGTGTTAGTGTCCTGTGCGTCAGTGTCCTATGTGTCAGTGTCCTGTGTGAGAGTGTCCTGTGTGTTAGTGTCCTGTGCGTCAGTGTCCTGTGTGTCAGTGTCCTGTGCATCAGTGTCCGGTGTGAGAGTGTCCTGTGTGTCAGTGTCCTGTGTGTCAGTGTCCTGTGTGATAGTGTCCTGTGTGTCAGTGTCCTGTGCGTCAGTGTCCTGTGTGAGTGTCCTGTGTGTCAGTGTCCTGTGCGTCAGTGTCCTGTGTGTCAGTGTCCTGGGTGTCGGTGTCCTGTGCGTCAGTGTCCTGTGTGAGAGTGTCTTGTGTATCAGTGTCCTGTGTGTCAGTGTCCTGTGTGAGAGTGTCTTGTGTATCAGTGTCATGTGTGTCAGTGTCCTGTGTGAGAGTGTCCTGTGTGAGAGTGTCTTGTGTATCAGTGTCCTGTGTGTCAGTGTCCTGTGTGAGAGTGTCTTGTGTATCAGTGTCATGTGTGTCAGTGTCCTGTGTGAGAGTGTCCTGTGTGAGAGTGTCTTGTGTATCAGTGTCCTGTGTGAGTGTCCTGTGCGTCAGTGTCCTGTGTGAGTGTCCTGTGCGTCAGTGTCCTGTGCGTCAGTGTCCTGTGTGTCAGTGTCCTGGGTGTCGGTGTCCTGTGCGTCAGTGTCCTGTGTGAGAGTGTCTTGTGTATCAGTGTCATGTGTGTCAGTGTCCTGTGTGAGAGTGTCCTGTGTGAGAGTGTCTTGTGTATCAGTGTCATGTGTGTCAGTGTCCTGTGTGAGAGTGTCCTGTGTGTCAGTGTCATGTGTGTCAGTGTCCTGTGTGAGAGTGTCCTGGGTGTCGGTGTCCTGGGCGTCGGTGTCCTGTGTGAGAGTGTCCTGGGTGTCGGTGTCCTGGGTAGGTGTGTCATGGGTGGGTGTGTCCTGTATGTGGGTCTCCTGTGTGTCAGTGTCCTGTGCATCAGTGTCCTGGGTCGACTGCGAAGGGGCCTGTTGCTGTGGCTGCCCCCCTCGTCACTGGGTGTGGCCCACCGACGTCGCTACACTGGCACTAGATGGGGGCGGCGTATGCCTCCGCTCCAGGTCTATCCCTGGCTCGTGGGCGCCCGGGCGTCCTGGGGGCGTCGTATACCTGATGGGCCGGGTCTGTTCCTGGCTTGTGGGCACCCTGGCACGTCCTGGGGGTGGTCGGCATCCACAGGGACGGGTGGGTCGACGTTACAGTACAGCATGCATGGTTAGAGACAGGGATGGGGGAAGGGGGGATGGGGAAGGGAGAGAGGGGGATGGGGAAGGGGAAGGGATGATGGGGTAGGGAAGGGGGAAAGGGGGGATATGGGGGAAAGGGGGGATGGGGAAGGGGAAGAGGGGTGAGGGGGGATGGGGAAAGGGGAAATGGGAGACGGGGAAGGGGGGATGGGGGATCGGGGAAAGGGGGGATGAGGGGAAGGGGGATGGGGAGAGTGGGGAAGGGGAAAGGAGAATGGGGAGGGGCTATGGGGGTAGGGGAAGGGGGGATATGGGGGGAAGGAGGATGGGGAAGGGGTAGGGGGATGGGGATGGGGAAGGGGGATGGGGGAAGGGGTGAAGGCAGGATGGGGGATGGGGGCATATGGGGGAAAGGGGGGGATGGGGATTGGGGGAAGGGGGAATGGGAAGAGGGGTTGGGGGGAAGGGGGGCAGGCAGTGGGGGGTCTACTAGGTGGTGCATCCCCGACCTCTGCATCCGCAACCTCCTGGTCCTCGGGTCCTCCTGCAAGGTCCAGGGCCCTCTCTTCATGAATGGTGAGGGGCGCAATTCAGGTGGACCCCCTCCGGTCGTCTCACGCTCCTGGTTGTTATGAGCGCGTTTCTCCTGTGGGGTTGGCGGGAGGGTGGTAAGGATAAAGGGCAACAGTGTTAGGCAGACATATACATGCAGACCAGCGGTTGTGTGTATATTGGCAGAGGTTCCCAACCCATCCTGCCAATGCAGCCTGAATGGGTGGTGCAGTCATGTCGGTTTCACTTAGGGCTGTGCCGCCCATCGGGGGGGGGTACTCACCCTGACTGCCCTGATTAGGTCATTGACCTTCTTGTGGCACTTGGATGCCTGGCCTGGCTGTCACGGCCACGGCGCTGTCGGCCTCTGCCACCTCCCTCCACCGGCGCCAGCTGAGAGGCGTGGGACGACCCTGCGGCCGTGTCCGGGGCACAGGGCCTCCCTCTTCTACTCCACTGCGTCCAGGAGCGCCTCGATGTCCCGCTCCTGGAACCTCGGCGCTGCGCGGCGGGCGGCTACTTTGCCGGGTCTCCGGAGAGGCTGTCTTTTGACAGGTGGCGCCGTCGCGAATGGCGTCACGCCGCTGCTAGCCCATTCCGGGCCGGAGAATTCACGATGTTCCGGGCGGCCCGCGCCGAATGTTTCGCGCCGTTTTTGGCGTCGGGCCATCACGGCGGTTCCCGGAGAATCCCGCCCATGGTTCTGTAATTAGAAAGGATGCATAGTGTGTACCATAACATAACTAATAATCAGCTTTTATTGTCACAAGTATGAAGTTACTGTGAAAAGCCCCTAGTTGCCACATTCCAGCGCCTGTTCGGGTAAGCTGGTACGGGAATTGAACCCGCGCTCCTGGCCTTGTTCTGCATCACAAACCAACTGTCTAGCCCACTGAGCTAAACCAGCCCTAAAAGCACTGTAGATGACACCTAGCTGATCAGGGGTATCTCTATGTATGGATATGCCTTCGCACATTCCCAATGTATGTAGGGGAGGCAGTGGTGTAAGAACATAAGAAATAGGAACAGGAGTAGGCCATTCAGCCCTTCGAGCCTGCTCCATCATTTATTAAGATCGTGGCCAATCACGCACTCACTGAGTCACCTTCCTGCCTTATCTCCATTTCCCTGAATTCCCCTAAAACCCAATCGATCTCGGCCGCGAAGATATTCGCGGGCTCGGCCTCCACAGCTTCCTCGGGTAAAGAATTCCAAAGATTCACCATTCTTCGAGAGTAGAAACTCTTCCCCAAATCCGTCTGAAATGAGCGACCCCTTATTCTGTGACTTTTCCCCCTGGTCCTCCAACAAGTGGAAACATCCTCCCAACATTGACCCTAGCAAATCCCCTCAGAATCTGAGATGTTTCAATCCTATCACCTCACGTTCTCCTGAACTCCAAGGCGTACAGACCCAACCTGTCTAATCGTCACTCATGTGGCAGTCCCTCCATACGGTAGAGATATTGTCGCTGGACAAGTAATCCAGGGATTCAGGGTAAAGCTCTGGGGACCTGGGTTCAAATCCCAACATGGTAGACGATGAAATTTGAACTCAATAAAAGTAAAAGTGCAAAGACTGTGAAGCTATCGTTGGTTTTTTGTAAAAACCCATCTGGCTCACGAACGCCCTTTCAGGAAGAAATTCTGCTCTCCTTACTTCAGCAAGTTGAGGAAACTAGCGGGAGTGGAAACAAGGATTTATGGAACTATGTACCATAGTCTGCCCACGGCAGTAACTCTCCCAATCCAGGCCCCGTTGGGAAAACCAAGAACTGCAGGCTCTCCTTGGGCCAGCTTTATATGTCGTCGAACGAGCTCAAGCTGGGTGGCCTCCACTCCCTCCCTGGGAAACCTCGTACTCCACAGGTCCCACGGAGATTGACAGCGGCTATGACGCTTCCCCGGTCTGGCCTACGTGTAACGACTGTGGTTCACTCTTAAATGGCCGCTTAGTTCCCGAGCGATTGGGGTGGGCAGTAAATGCAGGTGCAGCCAGCGACGCCCACATCCCGTGGATGAATAGTTCTGACTCACTCTCAGCTGGAGGCAGACCTCCTCCTGTTCCACTCCTGTCTGGTGTATTATTTCCATTGGGAGGCGTTGGCAGCCAAGGACTGACACAGATTATGCAGGCTCCTCTCGAGGAAGAGAGAGAGAGAGCTGTGTGCATTCAGCGTGGCATTGTTCCAGTCAGATACCGAAGGATTCGACCGCAGCAAAGCCTTATCTTGCACTGTTGCTCAAAAGCAAACTGCTTCACCTCGCGAACAGACTCTGGAGCTGTCAATCATTGTACCCTGTGTAACGAACATTGCCAATTACAAATACACGGCCTCGTAACAACATTTGCTCGAACAGAACCAAAGGAACATTGAGAACCTGGCAAATAATCGTTATTACAAATCCTCAAACATGATCATTTGACGAAAAAGAAAGCAAGGTGCTCCAAGAGCGGAATGAAGACTAAAATGAGGTTGCCCGCCATTAACCCTTTCCATCCTTTCCTGATCCCTTTCTGGGCGGCACGGTAGCACAGTGGTGAGCACTGTTGCTTCACAGCGCCAGGGACCCGGGTTCGATTCCCGACTTGGGTCACTGTCTGTGCGGAGTCTGCGCGTCCTCCCCGTGTCTGCGTGGGTTTCCTCCGGGTGCTCCGGTTTCCTCCCACAATTCCCGAAAGACGTGCGGGTTGGGTGGATGGGTCACGCTAAATGACCCCTTAGTGTCCAAAGGTTAGGTGGGGTTGCTGGGTTACGGGGATCGGGTGGAGGTGTGGGCTCAGTTAGGGTGCTCTTTCAGGGGTGGGTGTAGACTCGATGGGCCGAATGGCCTGAGGGAGTGCTGGGCTTGTCAGGGGCGCCAGCTTTCAGGTGACGCATCAAACCGAGGCCTCGCCTGCCATCCCCGAACAGGCGCCGGAATGTGGCGACTAGGGGCTTTTCACAGTAACCTCATTGAAGCCTACTCGTGGCAACAAGCGATTTTCATTTTTTCATCTCGGATGGACCTGGAAGGTCCAGTGGCGACACTTTGAAGAAGAGCAGGGCAGTTATGCCCCGGTGTCCTGGTCGATATTTCACCCTCGTCCCAACAGCAAAAACAAGATTACCTGGTCAGTTATTTCATTGGTGTGTGTGGGAGCTTGCTGTGCGCAAATTGGCTGCAGCGTTTTCCATGTTACAACGCCGACTATACGTCAGAACTATTTAATTGAGCGGTGGGCAGGTGGTGAAGATCAAGAACAAACGGGAGGAGGAGTTGGGGGGGGGGGAATTAGGCTGGGGACTGTGGTGCGAGGCGATGCATAGGGTGAATTCAACCTCCTCCTGCTCCAGGATGAGCTGGATTCAGTTCAAGGTGGTGCAGAGGGTACATATGACCCGGGCGAGGATGCGTGGGTTCTTCCCAAGGGGTGGCCGATGTGTAGGAGAAGTTTGGGCGTGGGCCGGTGAATCTTGCGCACGTGTTCTGGGGTTGCAAGAAGCTGGTGAGTTACAGGGACGCGGTGATTGGGACCTTGTGTAAGATTGTGGTGGTGGGGGTCAGGCCGGAACCAATGGTGGCCATCGTTGGGGTATCGGAGCTGCCGGAGCTTCTGGAGGGGAAGAGGTCGGAGGTCGTGGCCTTCGCCTCTCTAATTGCCCGGCGAAGGATCTCGCTAAATTGGAGGTCGGATACGCCGCCAGCGTTGGCAGCCTGGCTGGAGGACTGTCTCCGGCTGGAATAGATTACATTTGAATTGAGGGGGTCAGCGGGGGGCTTTGAGGCGCGGTGTGGGCGGTTCATGACAATGTTTGAGGAGCTGTTCGTCACGGGGGAGGGGGGAGAGCGAGGAAGAGGGGAGGGCGCAAAAAGGGGGGAAATTGTACAAACTGTGCGTTGGTGGAGTGTTGTAAATGTTGCTGTTTTTTACACATGTTTGGAATGAATTGCATTTTTTTTTAAAAGAACTATTTCATTGGCCGTAAAGCGCTTTGGGGGCATTGAGAGGCGAAAGTCGCTGTTTTGTCTAGCTGGTTTATTTTCCTCCCTCTCGACTTGGCACATTATTCTCCCCGAAAAAATAAAACCCAGGACATTGAGGAGCGTCTGAGTTCCTACCTCCGGCCAAGACCCTGAGATCTCCCAGTGCGCCTGGTACAGCGCCAAACCAGGCAAACATAATTCAGACCGACAGCTCCGTAACTGAGATGGTTAAACACCAAAGAATTGTTGGTCTCCCATCTCACTTCGCGATGGTTTGATTTACCCCCATCCTGTTGAGGTCCCGCCCCCGCCCCCCCACCAAGCTAAACCTCGGAGGATAGAAACGGCTCCAGTCACGAAACCGGACACCCTGCGGAAGTCAGAGAAGCATTTCCAACCCACAGTTGGAAAGAAGGATATAGATTCCAAAGGTTACTGAGGGGATACCTTCGCACAAGTGTTTCGACCAGTTGGGCAGCGTTGCTAAGGTGCCAGCCAGGATCAGGTAAACGATGACACTGTTCAATCTGGCGATGAGGTGACTTTAGATCTGGGGCGGTGTCCTCCGGTCCCCCTGACGGGATGCTTCCTTCCCGTCGCTTGTCGATGGTATTTCCCATTGAAGCCGCCCAACGCTGCCGAGAAACCCGGGGGCGGGGGTCGCTGTCGACGAGACAAGAGAATCTCACAGACCGCTATTACAGCCATTGCGGGAATAAAAATCTTTCTGTCATTCAGGAGTTGTTCGGACATTGCAACGTGGGCAGGTTTCCTAAAATACCAAAGGTCCTCCCTCCCCGGTATTTGCCTTGCGACTCTCCGACTCTTCAGGGCAGCACGGTAGCACAGTGGTTAGCACAGTTGCTTCGCAGCTCCAGGGTCCCAGGTTCGATTCCCGGCTTGGGTCACTGTCTGTGCGGAGTCTGCACGTTCTCCCAGTGTGTGCGTGGGTTTCCTCCGTGTGCTCCGGTTTCCTCCCACAGCCCAAAGATGTGCAGGTTAGGTGGGTTGGCCGTGATAAATTGCCCCTTAGTGTCCAAAAAAAGGTTAGGTGGGGTTACGGGGATAGGGTGGATGTGTGCGTGTAGGGTGGAGGTATGGGCTTAGGTAGGGTGCTCTTTCCAAGGGCTGGTGCAGGCTCGATGGGTCGAATGGCCTCCTTCTGCACTGTGAATTCGATGATTTTATGAAATACGCATCCGTCTTTTTCCTGACCTCAACGTCTACCTCTTTGACCGTGCCTCTGCTCGTTCCCTAATTTCTCCCTTGCCTCCTGCTCTTCGAGCATCACTGCTTTCAGCAAAGCATCGTGAAGGTCGCTGATGATTGCCATTGGCGTTCTGTATTATTCCCCCCTCGCCAGTTGGGTCAATAACAACTGCGACGTCTATTTCCACAAATGACAAATGCAGAGTTTTGCAGGCTTGGGCGCGTGAGCCAGACCCACCCTGGTCCCTGATTGGTTACTCAGCTCACGTGACCCTCTCAGCAGAATCCTGCCCTGAGGCTCCGCCTCCCCAGCAGCTGAATGCGAAAAATCCCTCAGAACTATTTTGAAGGATGCGGGAGATCTGGAGGGGGGGGCTGCTCTCCTCGGGAATCCTGCCCCTGAACTGCCATCCCTCAAACAGATTATTTACATTGAATTTACATAGAATTTACAGTGCAGAAGGAGGCCATTCGGCCCATCGAGTCTGCACTGGCTCTTGGAAAGAGCACCCTACCCAAGGTCAACACCTCCACCCTATTCCCATAACCCAGTAACCCCGCCCAACACTAAGGGCAATTTTGGACACTAAGGGCAATTTAGCATGGCCAATCCACCTAACCTGCACATCTTTGGACTGTGGGAGGAAACCGGAGCACCCGGAGGAAACCCACGCAGCCACGGGGAGGATGTGCAGACTCCGCACAGACAGTGACCCAGCGGGGAATCGAACCCGGGACCCTGGAGCTGTGAAGCAATTGTGCTATCCACAATGCTACCGTGCTGCCTACAAATCTGACCAGTCAGCGCATTGCTGTTTGTGGGAGCTTGCTGGGCTGCAGAGATTCCTACATAACAGCACCTGCTGCACTTCGAAAGTATTTCAATGGCTACAAAGAACTTTGGGATATCCTGCGGTGGAGGAAGGTGCTATGTGAATGCAAGTCTTAAGTCAACAAAAATGATCAGCTTGCCCCTGCCTAACAGGTTCATCTTTCTGCTGGTGGAATCTGAAACAACACATCGGCAAACCCAAATGTAACGGACGTAGGAACTCCACATTGTCTATTCCCCAGGGTGTGGATGGGCCCAGAACTGAAAATTACAAAATAAAACTAAAACAGGAATATCTTGTAGAAACTTCTTCACTGACGTGAAGGATAATTAATGAGGAAGGGCCCATCATTTGGCATTTTAACCATGCATTCGGGACTTCTTGATGCACCGCATCAACCGTATTACCCCCATCTACCCTCCTCAGAGGGTGCCCACCCAAATCATATCAAGTTGGTTAGTGAGTGCCCGTCAAAGGGTCCCGCTCAGAAGTCAGTGGCTTTTGCTGGAACGTTAACCAGAGGTGAAGATCCGTCTGCACCGGAATAACCTGCCACCACACACGTGTGCCTCCAAAAAGCATACCGCCTGCTCCAGAAAGAAAGGTGACCAATTATTGTCACCTCAGAAGGCGGAAGAACATCGGCCCCAGACTCTTGCAGGTCCTCTTTAACATTGAATTGTGTCAGTGCGTTTGGCAAGTGATTTATTGTACACGAAGGTTTCTGAGAGGTTTCTATAAGACAGGATAAGGTTCGTTCTTTTCATAACATGCTAATGAGATAGAGTAGGTGAGGCCACTACAGTATCATTATCACGGCTACTCCAGACGCGATTAAATTACACTTCTGGCTTACGTTGTGATCCCTCCTGAGTTGGTGCAGTGTGCAAGGTTGTTTAGGTTAAGAAACCGTCTTGTGTATCCGTGAAGGGTGATTCTGACTTCCATTCTACAGGGAATATATGCCGTTATTCATTTTGACGAAGGGGCAATGGAGGCTGGGAATTCTGCGGCGTGTAATTCACCTCCTGGCTCCCCATATTCTGTCCACCACCTACAAGGCACAAGTCAGGAGTGTGATGGAATACTCCCCACTTGCCTGGATGAGTGCAGCTCCAACAACACTCAAGAAGCTCAACACCATCCAGGACAAAGCAGCCCCGCTTGATTGGCACCTCACTCACCATTTAAACATTCACTCCCTCCACCACCGACGCACAGTGGCAGCCGTGTGTACCATCTACCAGATGCACTGCAGCAACTTACGGGCAGCACGGTAGCCTTGTGGATAGCACAATTGCTTCACAGCTCCAGGGTCCCAGGTTCGGTTCCAGCTTGGGTCACTGTCTGTGCGGAGTCTGCACGTCCTCCCCGTGTGTGCGTGGGTTTCCTCCGGATGCTCCGGTTTCCTCCCACAGTCCAAAGATGTGCAGGTTAGATGGATTGGCCATGATAAATTGCCCTTAGTGTCCAAAATTGCCCTTAGTGTTGGGTGGGGTTACTGGGTTATAGGGATAGGGTGGCGGTGTTGACCTTGGGTAGGGTGCTCTTTCCAAGAGCCAGTGCAGACTCGATGGGCCGAATGGCCTCCTTCTGCACTGTAAATTCTATGATAATCTATGATAAACTCACCAAGGCTCCTTAAACAGCACCTTCCAAACCCACGACCTCTACCATCTAGAAGGACAAGGGCAGCAGGTACCTGGGGAACACCCACCATCTGGAGGCTCCCCTCCGAGCCACTCACCACCCTGACTTGGAAATATATAATTGTTCCTTCGCTGTGGCTGGTCAAATTCCTTAATGCCGGCCTAGCCAGCGACACACATCCTGTGAAAGAATACAATTTCTAAATCTGTGGAAGACAGCAGATAACTGAGGGTCAAGCTGCAGGTTGTCACCTCAGCAAGGATGTATCCCACAAAGCCCCTTCAATGAAGAGATTGTCCCATTCTGTGCCTCGAAGGCCTGATGGGTCAGGTACTGGCAGCTGATTGATTCGGAAAGCCAGAATGGGGGCTGTTGATGTTTTCGCGTGAGCTTCAGCTACACATTGGTCTTTTCATCTTTCCGTCACATTAGGCACATTGACTGGGTACTGGTAACCGAGCAGGTTATGGGCTGGATTCTCCATTCTGGAGACTAAGGGCTGGGTTCTTCGATCGCCGACGGCGAAATCGCGTTCGGCAATCGGCCGGAGAATCGATTTTTACACCAAAATCGGGGGGGGCCGCTGTTTTTCCAATGCTGCGCCCCCTCAAAAATGGTGTGCTTGAGGGGTACGCCGCTCGCTGTGCCGTGGGGACGGCCTCAGCACGTCACCTGAGGCCCTCCCCAGATGCTCCGCCCCCAGTGGGCCGGGTCCCCGACGGCGTGGGGCGAGTGTCCTCTGACATTTTGGGGATCCCGCGTGACGGCTGCGGACTGCGTCCAGCACCGCCACAGTCGGGGGGGGGGGGCCATTCCGCTGGCGGGGGGGGCTTCGGCGGGGGGCTTGGGGGAACTGGTGAGGGGTGGCGAGGGGGGCAGATTTTGGCAGGCCGGGGCCGTTGCGCAGCCGTGCCATGTTGAGCGTCACGGCTGCCACAGGCCACTGCCGTGCGCGTGCACGGTCACGGACCTGTCCATTCTGCGTCCGTATCACAGGTAAAGCCGGGGGCCTTACGTGGCACGGGTGCTAGCCCCCCACCGGGTGGAGCATAAGTGCGGGGACAACGCTAATGTTTTGGTCGCAAGACCAGGCATAGCCACAGAATTGGAGAATCCAGCCTTAAGCTCTCCCGCTGGAATAGAATCACTCCTGTACTCCGCTGGCACTACGAGCGGCGCCTGAGAGCGATTCCCTCTCCTTTTCCATGCATGTGCTCACTTGTAGGAGAAATCGTATCGGACTGCCATACCCCCCGGGTAGTGCCAGGAGGAATGGCCTGGGAAATTCCAAGGGTAATGCCGGGGGCATCGGCAGGGATTAGTGCCGGGGACAGTGCGCAGCCAGTGCCAGGGGACAGTGCCAGGGGGCAGTGCCTGGGCATGATCCTCTCCCCCCCCCTGAGTGATGCACTCATCTGAGCTCCACTGGGTGGCCTGCTCACCAGGTGCATGCCTTGGGAGACCAGTTGGGATTCGCACCAGTCTGCCCTCACACCGACGTGAATGGACATCCTTATGGGGGGAGCGGGGGGGATAATTCAGGGGCCGATTATTATATGCCAATGTATGCAAAGGATATTCCTGCTGTTGAAGGTCAGAAAATGCACTACATCACTGGCGGGGGAGGGGACTGTCGCGTTAAGCATTTACGCCAGCGAGATTTAACATTGTTGAATGCGCCAGAGAAAGGCCAGAGAGCAAAATCCCGGCCATGCCATTTACTGTGCATAAACAGGCCATTCGGCCCTTTTGGTCAGCGGTGATGGCATTTCCTTACGACCAGCGTCGTTTATTTTTGCAATTAACCCTTATGAATATTTTTTCAAATTACATTGCTTAAGCATCGCAATTCTTTTTCCTTAAAGTTGTTTTTTAATCTTTGGAGTCAAGTACTTTTTGAAGCCAGTCCACTCTTGTAATATAAGAAAGACGGCAACCAATCTGGGCACAGCAAGCTTCCATAAACAGCAGTGTGATCATGACCCCCCCCCCCCCCCCCCAATCATCTGTTTTGGTGAAGCAGCCCACTTGGTCCCATTGTTCCCGTTGCATCGGAGCCTCCTCCGTGCTTCGAGCCATAGGAAAGTGATGGTGCAGTAAGAGGCCATTCGGCCCATCGTGTCTGCGCGGCCAAAGGAAGCGAGAAGAGAAACCAGCCGTTCATTTTTAATCCCACTCTCCAGCACCTCAGATGAGGCCTCAACCATCAATTTAGGCCGTGAATTCCAGACTCCCACCATCCTCTGGGTGAAAAGGTTTTCCCTCACTTGCCCTCTAATCCATCCACCAATCACCCGAAATCTATGCCCTCTGGTAATTAGCTCGGGGGCGGGGGAGGGGCTGTTGGGGGGAGGGTAACAAGTCTTTGCTGTCGACCCTGTCTAGGCCCTTCACAATTCTGCGCAGCTCAATTAGCTCAACCCTGAGCCTCCTCTGCTGTTCCAAGGAAAACGACCCGAGCTGACCCAATCTCTCATCTCACCCCACCCGGCCGATCTGACACCCCGAGCTGTCGCTCCCTGCGAGCAGGGCCCGCACTGGGATCCCTTTTGTCTTTCGGCTTCACCCGGCAGCATTCGCCGCTTGTCGATGCCGCACCAAAGACTGGTCAAGTGTGGCGGGGGGCGGGGGGGAGGAAAAAGGGGAAAATGTGAGGCTGTCAGCATTTCTGCTTCGGGCGTCTTTCCAGGAGCGTTGTCCCCTTCAATGGTCTCAACTTCGGTATTCCTGCCACCGCCGCTCATCCCGAGGGATCAGAGTACCATTTCACTGAGATACTGCGGCCATTAACTGCCCCCCGCACCCCCCCCCCCCCCCCCCCACCAAGACGAGGATCCGACAATGGGACCCTCAGAGCCAGTTGTGAGATCCTCTGAGGCAGCTACCGTGCCCTTGGGGGAGGCAAAGCATGACAATCTCTGAAATAAGCTAATACATCCCCTCTTATTCTTTAGACAATGCCAAGGACGGCCGCCTGCGCCCTCTCTCCCAACACGCTGAATAACGTTTAAGGATACGAGAGGGAGTTGGGGGCGGTGGGCTGGGGGGGGGGCTCCGTGTCCAGGGAACTCCTGACATTTGGTCATCACGATCAGTTCTTTCCATCAACAACCACGGAACATTCACCTTTCCTGTCAAGAGGGTTCTTTTGGTGTTTACCTGTAAAGCGCTGTCATTTTTCTTTGGGAAGACATAAGAAGGTTTCCCCTTCCGAACCGTTATGTAGTCACCCTGGATGGGACGACTGTAACAGCGCAATATCAGGGATAGGAGCAGAAGTCGGCCACTCAGCCCCTCTTTTCAGTTCTGACTTTCAATCAGAAAATGGCTGACCTGACTGTAGCCTTAACTCCACTTTCCAGCCACAGATGACCTTTAACCCCCCACGCCGATCAAAAATCCGTCCAACTCAGCCTCGAATGTCTTTGATGGCCCAGCCTCCGCTGCTCTCGGGGGGGGTGGGAATGGCGCAGAGAAACGACCCTCTGAGAGACGACATTCCTGCTCATCCCCGTCTCCAATGGAAAATCCCGTAAGTCGAAACTTTGGACCAAAGCTCTCGGGCAAACATCCCTCTCACCATCCGCCCTGTCACAGCCTCCTCACGATGCTGTGTGCTCCAATCAGATCGCCTCGCAGTCTTCCAAACTCCAATGGGTGGAGGTCCAACCCATCCAGCGTTCCTCAAAAAACAGACCCCCCCTCATCCCAGGAATCGGTCAAAGGGGGAACCTAGAGAAAGAGCTGGTGCAACAACAGGGTAACATCACTGACCCCCGTATCCCTCCCACCCCCAACCCCCCCCCCCGCCGCCTCACAGCCAATAACCGCCGTTGAAATGTAGGAAACAAGGCAGCCAATTTGTGCGCAGCAAAATCCCACAAACAAACAGCAAGGCGACGATGGCCGTGAGAAGCTGCCTAGCATGGTGCTGGCTGAGGGATACCTGCCAGCTACCAGATACGACCCTCTGAGAGAAAATCTTTCTCCTCATCCACGTTTTAAATGGGCGACCTCTTTAATTTTTAAATAGTGAGCCGTCGTTCTCGATTCTCCGGCAAGAGGAAACAGCTTCTCCATACCCACCCTATCAACCCCCCTCTGGATCGTACCTGTGTCAATCAAGCTGCCGCTTACTCTTCTAAACTCCAGTCGATCCATTCCCAACCTGTCCAACCTTTACTCATAAGGCAACCCGCCCATTCCCGATATTGTTCGTTAAATCTCCTCTCAACTGTATAAACATAGAACATACAGTGCAGAAGGGGACCATTCGGCCCATCGAGTCTGCACCGACCCACTAAAGCCCTCACTTCCACCCTATCCCCGTAACCCAATAACCCCTCCTAACCTTTTTTGGTCACTAAGGGCAATTTATCACGGCCAATCCACCTAACCTGCACGTCTTTGGACTGTGGGAGGAATCATAGAATCATAGAATTTACAGTGCCGAAGGAGGCCATTCGGCCCATCGAGTCTGCACCGGCTCTTGGAAAGAGCACCCTACCCAAGTCCACACCTCCACCCTATCCCCATAACCCAGTAACCCCACCCAACACTAAGGGCAATTTTGGCACTAAGGGCAATTTAGCATGGCCAATCCACCTAACCTGCACATATTTGGACTGTGGGAGGAAACGGGAGCACCCGGAGGAAACCCACGCAGACACAGGGAGAACGTGCAGACTCCGCACTGACAGTGACCCAGCCGGGAATTGAACCTGGGACCCTGGCGCTGTGAAGCCACAGTGCTATCCACTTGTTCCACTGCTTCCAATGCATTTACATCCTTCCTTAAATGCCTCAGCATCCCATCAGCTTGGCAGTGCAGCGCTCCCGCCAGTACGAGCAGTGGGATGCCAGCCTACACTCTGGGCTCCAGTATCTGGAGTGGAACCTGAATATGCCGCCTCCACCCAGTCAGCCATTAGCTTCAAAATAGCCTGTCGTTCCTCGCGGGCAAGGGTTCCTGAATGCAGGAGGCGGCTTTGCTTAAGGAATCCAGGGGCCCAGCCAAGCTACAGATGCCCTTCAGGACGAGGAGAAAATCGGAAGGGAACTGCCAATCGATCGGGGAAAGATGAAAATCAATCCTGCGTTCCGAGCTGCAGTCGAATGATGCCACCAGCTTGTGCTGGAGTACACTGCGGCATGCTACCGACCTTGGCTAAATGAGCCTGGCACTGTTTAAGGGCACCTGCGTTCAGTGCCAGCATGCCAAACACCAGAGAAAGCAGACACAAGCCCTCGTGTGTACATGAGACGTTTTGGGAACGGATGCAATTTATCCGATCCTCTCCCTCCCATATCGCTTAACCCTTCTCTCTCCCGCTCTTACAACGCGTGGGATCCTGTTCCTTTCACACAGCTCACCGAATAACAACAACTTGCATTTGTCAAGCAGCTTTGAGGCAATGTGAAACATCAAGGTTCTACCTGGCCTCCCTTCCTACCCCTAAGACGTCTGTCATTGGAATGCTGCAGATACTGGCAATCTGAAATAAACACGGAAAGTTCCGGAAAAGCTTAGCACGTCAGCCTGGCTCCGCCAATATTTGATTTGATTTATTGTCACATTTACCAAAGTACAGTGAAAAGTATTTTTCTGCGGCCGAGGGAACGTACACAGTACGTACATCGTAGACAAAAAGAATAATCGACAGAGTACATTGACAAATGGTACATCGACAAACAGTGGTTGGTTACAGTGCGGAACAAGGGGCCAAACAAAGCAAATACATGAGCAAGAGCAGCATAAGGCGTCGTGAATAGTGTTCTTACAGGGAACAGATCAGTCCGAGGGGGAGTCGTTGAGGAGTCTTGTAGCTGTGGGGAAGAAGCTGTTCCTGTGTCTGGATGTGCGGGTCTTCAGACTTCTGTATCTTCTGCCTGATGGAAGGGTCTGGAAGAAGGCAATGCCTGGGTGGGAGTGGTCTCTGATAATGCTGTCTGCCTTCCTGAGGCAGCGGGAGGTGTAGACAGAATCAATGTGGGGGTGGCGAGCTTGTGTGATGCGTTGGGCTGAGTTCACCACACTCTGCAGTTTCTTGCGATCTTGAGCCGAGCAGTTGCCATACCGAGCTGTGATGCAGCCGGATAGGATGCTCTCTATGGTACATCTGTAGAAGTATGTGAGAGTCGATGCAGACAATGCCAAATTTTTTTAGTTTCCGTAGGAAGTAGAGACGTTGTTGGGCTTTCTTGACTGCTGCATCAAAGTGAGTGGACCAGGACAGACTGTTGGTGATGGTGACCCCCAGGAACTTAAAGCTATCGACCATCTCCACTTCGGAGCCATTGATGCAGACGGGAGTGTGTGTCGTGCTGCACTTCCTGAAGTCGATGATCAGTTCCTTGGTCTTTCCGACATGTAGAGAGAGGTTGTTTTCGGTACACCGTGTGACCAAGTGATTTATCTCCCTTTTGTAGTCTGATTCGTCGCTGTTTGAGATACGACCCACCACAGTCGTATCATCCGCAAACGTATGGATTGAGTTGGAGAGAAACGGAGTTAACCTCCGAGGTGAAAAAGTCTCTTTCCTCAGGACACAGGAAGTGTCGGATTCTCCGAAGAGTTCTCCTGTCCGAAGAAGAGTCATGTCGGACTGGAAGCGTTAACTCTATTGTTTCCCCCCCCACCCCACATCTGCTGCCAGATCTGCCGAGTGTTTCCATCATTTGCTGCTTTTAACTCCTTACTTTTAAACTTGCCGACAGACAAATTAAAAGCAGGAGTGGACCATTCAGCCCCTCATTCTGCCACTTGGTAAAATTAAGGCCGGTCTGATTGTGGCCTCAACTCCACATTCCCGCCTACCCTTGATAACCTTTGACCCCCTTGTTAGTCAAGAATCTATCTACCTCTTGCCTGAAAAGTCTCCAATGACCCTGCCTCCATCGCTCTCCAGGGACGCAAGTTCACATCCTTTTTTTTATTCGTTCATCGGACGTGGGTGTCGCTGGCTGTGCCGGCATTTATTGCCCAACCCTAATTGCCCTTGAGGGGGTAGTTAAGAGTCAACCACATTGACTGTGGGGCTGGAGTCACATGTAGGCCAGGCCGGGTAAGGACGGCAGATTTCCATCCCAAAAGGACATTAGTGAACCAGATGGGTCTCTCCGACAGTCGACAATGGTTTCATGGTCATCGTTAGACTTTTAGTTCCAGTTTAAATTCCATCACCTGCCGTGGTGGAATTCGAACCCAGGTCCCCAGATCATTATACTGGGTCTCTGGATTACTAGTCCAGTGACAATACCACTATGCCACTGCCTCCCCCACCTTGTCAAGCGGGCAGCACGGTAGCATTGTGGTTAGCACAGTTGCTTCGCAGCTCCAGGGTTCCAGATTCGATTCCTGGTTTGGGTCACTGTCTGTGCGGAGTCTGCACGTCCTCCCCGTGTCTGCGTGGGTTTCCTCCGGGTGCTCCGGTTTCCTCCCACAGTCCAAAGATGTGCAGGTTAGGAGGATTGGCCGCGCTAAATTGCCCCTTCAGTGTCCAAAATAAAGAAAACGTTGGGTGGGGTTACTGGGTTGCGGGGTTAGGGTGGAGCCGTGGGGTGGGGTGATCTTTCCAAGGGCCGGTGCAGGCTCGATGGGCCGAATGGCCTCCGTCTGCACTGTAAATTCTCGGATCTATGATCTAAGTCCCCTCAGGATCTTAGATACTTCAATAAGATAGTCTTTCATTCTTCTGAACTCCACAGGATACAGGCCCAGCCTGTCCAACCAGGGAGTAGCCAGGTTACGGGCAAAGTGCGAGCCATGTGTTTGCTTTCAGTGATAGATCACAATTAGGGAATGTTCGACAGAAGCATTCGCGCGATCTCGCTGGCGCCTGTATTGACAACTGGACGATTTACTGTGAAAGGCAATCAGAAGTGGGCAGGCCAGTGCGGTAGACCAATAGGGCTCCTTCACTCTTGCTCTGTAAAAACAAACGGTCTTCACAGCAGCAGCCTACTCGATGAAGGGCTTCCCTCTGTTCCCTCACCATGCACTGATGGTTCAGGTTTTCAGCAACACAATGTAAATGTGCCAATCGTGGGAGGAGTTCTGGGCACTCCGGCATATTTAGTGCGTCCACAGTTATCTCCGTCAGTTGAGAAGAAGAAAGAAAGATTGACATTTATCTCAGGCCTTGAACTACCGCAGGATGTCCCAAAGGAATTTACAGCCAATCAGGTACTTTTTTCAAACGTCGTCACTGTTGTAATGTGGGACGGCAGCTAATTTCCACAAGGGATAAGACAGGGGTGCGATGGAACACTCTCCACTTGCCTGGATGAGCGCAGCTCCAACAACACTCAAGAAGCTCAACACCATCCAGGACAAAGCAGCCACACTTAATGGGCACCCCATCCACAAACATTCACTCCCTCCACCACTGACGCTTAGTGGCAGCCGTGTGTACCATCTACAAGATGCACTGCAGCAACTCATCAAGGTTCCTTAAGCAGCACCTTCCAAACCCACCAACACCGCCATCTAGAAGGACAAGGGCAGCAAATACCTGGGAGCGCCACCATCTTGAAGGTCCCCTCCAAGTATCTCACCACCCCGACCTGGAAACATATTGGCCGTTCCTTGACTGTCAACATTCTGGAACTTCCTGCCCAACAGCAAGTGGAGAGTATCCCATCACACTCCTGCCTTATCCCTTGTGGAAATTAGCTGCCATCCCATATTACAACAGTGACAATGTTTGAAAAAGAACAAAGAACAAAGAAAAGTACAGCACAGGAACAGGCCCTTCGGCCCGCCAAGCCTGCACGGTGGGTGTACCTACACCTCTGGGACTGCGGCGGTTCAAGAAGACGGCTCACCGCCACCTTCTCGAGGGGAAATTGGGGATGGGCAACAAATACTTGGCCTTACCAACGAAGCCCAAGTCCCGTAAAACTGCATGTTTTGAAATTCCCACAATGAGAAATGTAATACAGACTCAGATCATTTGTTTCTTTGTGTTGTCGATTGAAAGATAAATATTGACCCGGACACGGGGAAGAACTCTTCCCTTCTTCAGAATAGTGCCGTGGGATATCTTACGCCCGCCAAGTGGGCAGTTGGCCCAGTTTAATAATCTTGTCAGAAAGACGGCAGCGCCAACAGAATGGGGCTCCCTCAGTTCATCACTGGAATGTACCTTCAATATTTGTGTTTACGGTATGAATTCACACCGTTCCGAACAGGAAGGTAGATTGCGTCCAACCGGATTCCAGCAAGCCACACGTGGCAGTTCATTTATTCCACAATAAAAACAGAAAATGCTGGATACGCTCCGCAGGTCGGGCAACGACTGGGGAGAGGGGAAACAGAGTTTCGGATCTAAATCACTCTTCTACAGAACTCAGCAACCCGTTCTAAGTTAGCTCTGCTTCGCCGCAATAGGGATGGAGCAATTTGGTCCAGGATTATGTAGACGACCGAGCACGTGGAACGAGATGTTGCTCCCCATCCGCTGGGAAAGTGCCATGTAAAATGGACTGGGCCAGTTCCACTCTGGTTTGACAAGGAAGGAAGGCTTGCATTTATGAAGCGCCTTGCGAGACCTTCAAAAGTGCTTTACAACCACTGAAGTACTTATTGAATTGTAGGCACTGTTATAATAATCACCCAGCGCCCCCCCCCCCCCCCCCCACCCACCCCCGCGGGTTTCCAGCAGCGTGAGGTGACCTCAATGGGAAATCCCATGGACATGCGACGGGAAGAGAGAATCCCGCCACCAGTGGACGGCGCACCGTCAAGAAACACGCGGCTGGGGAACAGAGAATCCCGCTCCCTGTAATAAGATATTAATATAGAGTTCTTGTCATATCCGCCCAGAGAAATTGTCAATATGTTTTTTGTGTGTGCTTAAGATACAGAGGAAATCTTTGCAAACACGTTTGCACCATCCCATTATATCTGTAGACCAGAGGGATTCTTAATCTACAGTTGGACAGATGCAGAGGGGCAATGTACAGCAACACTGCAGTATCTATCTTGGATGACTTAATGGGATGGAATAATGTAGCTGCAAATTCCCTCTGTATCTAACCTCGTGTTGTACTTGTCCTGGGAGTGTTTGATGGGGACAGTGCAGAGGGAGCTTTATTCTGTATCTAACCATGTGCTGTACCAGCCCTGTGAGTGTTTGATGGGGACAGTGCAGAGGGAGCTTTACTCTGTATCTAACCCCGTGCTGTACCTGTCCTGTGAGTGTTTGATGGGGACAGTGCAGAGGGAGCTTTACTCTGTATCTAACCCCGTGCTGTACCTGCCCTGGGAGTGTTTGATGGGGACAGTGTAGGGGGAACTTTACTCTGTATCTAACCCCGTGCTGTACCTGCCCTGGGAGTGTTTGATGGGGACAGTGTAGAGGGAGCTTTACTCTGTATCTAACCCCGAGCTGTACCTGCCCTGGGAGTGTTTGATGGGGACAGTGTAAAGGGAGCTTTACTCTGTATCTATCCCCGTGCTGTACCTGTCCTGGCAGTGTTTGATGGGGACAGTGTAGAGGGAGCTTTACTCTGTATCTAACCCCGTGCTGTACCTGTCCTGGGAGTGTTTGATGGGGACAGTGTAGAGGGAGCTTTACTCTGTGATATACCCTCAATTATGACACGAGAGAGTGTACTCGTAAAACGAAGGCTTTAATAAACAGAGAACTTTACCAGCCGGAGAGATGAGTGCTCACTGAGCGCCGCCCACAGGACGTCACCTTATATCAGGCCCCTGGAAGGTGGAGCCGGAGGCGGAGCCCCCAGTGTTCCAAACCCGGTCTTAAAGGGACATGACAATCATGATCTTAAAGGCACATACCCATTCATCACACTCTGTATCTATCCCCGTGCTGTACCTGTACTGGGAGTGTTTGATGGGGACAGTGAAGAGGGAGCTTTACTCTGTATCTAACCCCATGCTGGACCTGTCCTGGGAGTGTTTGATGGGGACAGTGTAGAGGGAGCTTTACTCTGTATCTAACCCCGTGCTGTACCTGTCCTGGGATTGTTTGATGGAGGCAGTTTAGAGGGAGCTTTACTCTGTAACTGTGATGAATGGTTACTGTACCCTTAACACCATGTAGGTGATGCCCCTTTAAGACTAGGTTTGGAAGCCTGGACGACTCCGCCTCCAGCTCCGCCCACCAGGGAGCCGTATATAAGGTTACGCCCTGTAGGTGGCACTCAGTAAGCACACCTCTCGGTCACTGACTAGTTCTCTGCTTATTAAAGCCTTCATTTACCATTCTACATGCTTGTGTCGTTATTGAGGGTACTACAGTAACTAACCCCGTGCTGGACCTGTCCTGTGAGTGTTTGATGGGGACAGTGTAGAGGGAGCTTTACTCTGTATCTAACCCCGTGCTGTACCTGTCCTGGGAGTGTTTCATGGGGACTGTGTAGAGGGAGCTTTACTCTGTATCTAACCCCGTGCTGTACCTGTCCTGGGAGTGTTTCATGGGGACAGTGTAGAGGGAGCTTTACTCTGTATCTGACCCTGTGCTGTACCTGTCCTGGGAGTGTTTGATGGGGACAGAGTTGAGGGGGATTTACTCTGTATCTAACCATGTACTGTATTTGTCCTGGGGGTGTTTGATGGGGACAGTGTAGAGGGAGCTTTACTCTGTATCTAACCCCTTGCTGTACCTGCCCTGGGAGTGTTTGATGGGGACAGTGTAGAGGGAGCTTTACTCTGTATCTAACCCCACGCTGTACCTGTCCTGGGAGTGTTTGATGAGGACAGTGTAGAGGGAGCTTTACTCTGTATCTAACCCCATGCTGTACCTGTCCTGGGAGTGTTTGATGAGGACAGTGTAGAGGGAGCTTTACTCTGTATCTAACCCCTTGCTGTACCTGTCCTGGGAGTGTTTGATGGGGACAGTGTAGAGGGAGCTTTACTCTGTATCTAACCCCATGCTGTACCTGTCCTGGGAGTGTTTGATGAGGACAGTGTAGAGGGAGCTTTACTCTGTATCTAACCCCGTGCTGTACCTGTCCTGGGAGTGTTTCATGGGGACAGTGTAGAGGGAGCTTTACTCTGTATCTGACCCTGTGCTGTACCTGTCCTGGGAGTGTTTGATGGGGACAGAGTTGAGGGGGATTTACTCTGTATCTAACCATGTACTGTATTTGTCCTGGGGGTGTTTGATGGGGACAGTGTAGAGGGAGCTTTACTCTGTATCTAACCCCTTGCTGTACCTGCCCTGGGAGTGTTTGATGGGGACAGTGTAGAGGGAGCTTTACTCTGTATCTAACCCCACGCTGTACCTGTCCTGGGAGTGTTTGATGAGGACAGTGTAGAGGGAGCTTTACTCTGTATCTAACCCCATGCTGTACCTGTCCTGGGAGTGTTTGATGAGGACAGTGTAGAGGGAGCTTTACTCTGTATCTAACCCCTTGCTGTACCTGTCCTGGGAGTGTTTGATGGGGACAGTGTAGAGGGAGCTTTACTCTGTATCTAACCCCATGCTGTACCTGTCCTGGGAGTGTTTGATGAGGACAGTGTAGAGGGAGCTTTACTCTGTATCTAACCCCTTGCTGTACCTGTCCTGGGAGTGTTTGATGGAGACAGTGTAGAGGGAGCTTTACTCTGTATCTAACCCCACGCTGTACCTGTCCTGGGAGTGTTTGATGGGGACAGTGTAGAGGGAGCTTTACTCTGTATCTAACCCCATGCTGTACCTGTCCTGGGAGTGTTTGATGAGGACAGTGTAGAGGGAGCTCTACTCTGTATCTAACCCCTTGCTGTACCTGTCCTGGGAGTGTTTGATGGGGACAATGTAAAGGGAGCTTTACTCTGTATCTAACCCCGTATTGTACCTTTCCTGGGAGTGTTTGATGGGGACAGTGTAGAGGGAGCTTTACTCTGTATCTAACCCTGTGCTGTACCTGCCCTGGGAGTGTTTGATAGGGACAATGTAAAGGGAGCTTTACTCTGTATCTAACCTCACGGTGTACCCTGGGAGTGTTTGACAGGACAGTAGAGGAAATATTTTTCTATCTCTCTTGCTCAGGTCATTGACTGGCCATTTGACATGCTCCTGTCAAATCACTATTATTATTAATATTCAGCCTGCCACTCAGCTGCAGGAGAGAGTTGATTCTGTCCGGCTTCCCTTCCTAGTCAGGAGGCAGCCATGACACGCACATCAAAACACCGACAGTCCATGGCATCAGTCAGCTGTCAGCAGCCCACAATGACGTTGCCTCATGCACTTCCCTGATGGATTACATTGCTCCGTTGCTGTAGTCCACTGGTATCCACACCACTAGGTCACAGGTTCCGTTTCCCAGATCGCACCGTTGATTTCTTTGTACTGTGAGCGAAGCCTCACCTGCAGCATGGACTGTGCGAAACCTACCTTCGGGCCTTCTGGCTAATTTTTAAGTTATGGTGAATTAACAGACCAGCCTTGAAGGCAAGGTTGCCTCACAAAAATCTAACAATCACCCACTGTCCCTATCAAACACTGCCAGGAATGAAAAATATTCTTCACAAGGTGCGGGTGATGTGAGCTCTCATTGCTTAAGTAAGTAAAGCACTTAATCTCTACGGATGCAGCAAATATTTAGAGCGCTCCTCTCGAAAAAAAAATCTGACTTGATCCCCAAAAGCCGATGAAGTAATTTTTTTTTGTTGCTCCTCTTGGCTGATTGGCAGGTTGGTCGATGGTTCCACTTGCAAGTAGGCGGAGGGGGCATGTTTAATGTCCCAAGGCATTGTTTAATGCTGGGGAATGTTTAATGTCCCAAGGCATTTTCCTGAGGGAGATATGGGAAAGTACAGTGGGCAGCAGTAGGATTATCACTGTATGCTATTATGGGCCAGGTTTAGAGAACACCAAAGTATATCATGGAGTTCACCTGACCTCCAACCTTTAATAGATTTTGGTTATGGGGAGGACAAGGGTCCACTTTCCATGTGTGATGCAACAGAGATCTCAAGTATTTTTAAACAAAACAATGTTTATTCTATGAATCCATTAACGTTTTATAAACACACAGTAAACATCTTATCAACTACCAACACAAATACCCCCCCCCGCCCCCAAAGATACAGTACTCTATAGGTAACCCTTAATAACTTTCCTAACAATATCCATAAGCCAAACACCTTTTTCGACAAAAACAGTAGGTTTGAATTCCTTACAGACAACAGGTATTACTTTGAGGTTCCTGTAACAGCCTCCCCGAACAGGCACCGGAATGTGGCGACTAGGGGCTTGTCACAGTAACTTCATTGAAGCCTACTTGTGACAATAAGCGATTTTCATTTCATTTTCATTTTCAAGTGGTCTGGAGACATTCTTTAGCATGCAGAGAGAGAGACCAAAAATACAACTTCTTTGTTTGAATGCAGCTCCCAACTGAAAACGAAACCAAAAAAAACCTCAAGAGCCACATAGCAGCTTCCAGCTCAAAACGAAAGTAAAAGACAGAATCACAGCCCAGCTCCACCCACACAGTGACGTCACTGCAGCCATTTGATAAAACACACTTTTCTTAAAGGGACCCTCACATGACAATGCGTTGAATGCAAGATCAAAGGTGAAGGTTTATGAGGGACCTTTAGAAGCTGCAGAAAGCGAAAGAGGGGGGTGGTTCAGGGAGAGCAATTCTTCATGTGTGTGCCCAGCTATGTGACTGTGAAGGGCATCGCACCCGGGATAAACCTTGGCCAGGGCATCAGGACAAAAGGCCATGCTCTTCGAAAGAGTGTCCACTCCACTGTTAACATCCACCTGAGAGGTCCGACGGGGAAGTTTGGAATATTTTAGAACATAGAACTACAGAGCAGAAGGAGGCTGTTTGGCCCATTGCGTCTGTACCGACCCACTGAAAGAACACTCTACCTAAGTCCACTCCCCCCACCCTGTCCCTGTAACCCCATAAGCCTGCCTAACCTGCACATTTTGCACGCTAAGTGGCAATTTTGGATTGAATTGGTTTGTTGTCACGTGTACCGAGGTACAGTGAAAAGTATCGTTTGGCGAGCAGCTCAAACAGATCATTCCGTGCGTGAAACAAAAATATATAATAGGGCAAACATGAAATACACAATGTAAATACAAAGTAAAGCATACAGGAATGTAGTATTAATCAGGTCAGTCCATAAGAGGAGTCTGGTAACAGCGGGGAAGAAGTTGTTTTTGAGTCTGTTCGTGCGTGTTCTCAGACTTTTGTATCTCCTGCCCGATGGAGGAAGTTGGAAGAGTGAGTGAGCCGGGTGGGAGGGGTCTTTGATTATACTGCCCGCTTTCCCCAGGCAGTGGGAAGTGTAGATGGAGTCAGTGGATGGTTGGCGGGTTTGTGTGATGGACTGGGCGGTGTTCATGACTCTCTGTAGTTTCTTACAGTCTTGGGCTGAGCAGTTGCCATACCAGGCTGTGGTGCATCTGTAAAAGTTGGTATCAGTCAATGTGGACATGCCGGATTTCCTTAGTTTCCTGAGGAAGTGGAGGCACACCACCTAACCTGCAGATCGGTACAGACAGCACGGTAGCACAAGTGATTAGGTAGCACAGCGCCATGGTCCCAGGTTCGATTCCCTGCTGGGTCACTGTCTGTGCGGAGCCTCCACGTTCTCCCCGTGTCTGCGTGGGTTTCCTCCGGGTGCTCCGGTTTCCTCCTACAGTCCAAAGATGTGCAGTTTAGGTGGATTGGCCATGATAAATTTCCCTTAGTGACCAAAAAAGGTTAGGAGAGGTTATTGGGTTACGGGGATAGGGTGGAAGTGAGGGCTTAAGTGGGTCGGTGCAGACTCGATGGGCCGAATGGCCTACTGCACTGTATGTTCTATGTTCTATCTTTGGGCTGTGGGAGGAAACCAGAGCACTCAGAGGAGGCCCATATAGACACGGGAGAAAATGCAAACTCCACACAGACAGTGACCCCAAGGGCGGAATCAAACCTGGATCCCTGGTGCTGTGAGGCAGCCGTGCTAACCACTGCACCACTATCCCTCTATATTACCACACCCCTATCTCTGTAACCCACTCCGGTCCCACAACCCTCCGCCAGCTCCGCGCTCCTCCAAATCCAGCCCCTCGTGCAACCCCCACCATTGGTGTCCGTGCCTTCAGCTACCAGGGCTCTAAGCTACGGAACATTCTCCTTAGACTTAACTGCTCTCCACCTCTCTCTCCTCCTTTAAGATACTCCTTAAGATGTGCCTCGTTGACTGAACATTTGCCCACCTGTCCACTTGACTTTGCTGTGAGGATAACAATAAGACAAACCGTGCTCGCTATTACTTATGTGAAAATCAACAGAATCTTCCAGATGTGCTGTTAATAGTGGAAGTTGCTGCCCGAGCTAAATCTCCTCCATATATGAGCTGCTTCACTGTCGAGCTCACCCCCCCCCCCCCCCACCCCCTCTCGCACCCCGCCTTCCCTCACTCCATGCAAAACAATATGGAGTTTCTGTACTGACAGTGTAGATAGAAACTAAACGCACCACCAAAGGTTACATCAAGTCATTTCGGTCTAAAGTGACCTTTTAAGTCTTAATTATTGCCAGGCAACCTCTCAGGAACTGAAAATGAACAAACCTTAGTGTCTCATTCCTTCAGATTTGAATTGTTGCTGGAGATTTGAAACAATGTAATTTTTTTTCTTCAGCATCTTTCTTTTAAAGCAACCTTTCGTGCATTTAATTTCTCTTTCTGTCCCTGGTGAATTCGCAATTGGAAGTAATGCTTCCCGGACTCTGCGCTGCTCTTTCATAATTATTCCATCTGATTAGTTTTTTGCTCAGCGCACGCAGATTCCCAGATGCCCTGTAGAGGACGCTGCGCTGTGTGGCTGCCCTGTTTACAGCAACTTTTCATGCTCGCCATCATAAGGGAGCCTCCGGGCAAGGGGCAAGTCTAATGAAGGACAGCCACTTCTCCGCAGCAACAGCCGGCCTATTATCTCCTTATTGGCCCGTCACCCATTTTGTTTGAGGTGGCACGGTGGTTAGCACTGCTGCCTCCCAGCGCCAGGGACCCGGGTTCGATTCCGGCCTCGGGTGACTGCGTGGAGTTCGTACTTTCTCCCCGTGTCTGCGTGGGTTTCCTCCGGGTGCTCCGGTTTCCTCCCACAGTCCAAAGATGTGCGGGTTAGGTGGATAGGCCGCGATAAAATTCCCCTTTGCGAAAGGTGCTCTTTCAGAGGGTCAGTGCAGACCTGATGGGCCGAATGGCCTCCTTCTACCCTGCAGGGATTCTGTGGATTCTATGAATGCTCCTACGCAGTGACGTCACTACATCCAAGGCTGTAAATGCAAGTCCGCGTGCGTTTGATCATTCTGCACCCAACCCCTCCTCAGAATGTTCCCCTACCACAGGGCGTCCATATCGGTGGCCATAGCGCAAGAGGCCAGTGCTCCAACCACACCATGCCAATGTGGGAGCAGGTGCCACAGCCCTGACAATCGTTCTCCGGCTGCCCCACCCCTCCCCCCCATTCCCCTTCCACAAACTCTGCCAACCGCTGGGGGCATAATCACAGTGGGCCAAGAGCTTTGAGAGCTTCAGGCGGCCTCCCCCAGATCTTCTTTCTGTTAGGGGGGAGACAATCTGTTCAGAATTTGCGGGGTGAAGAGGGGTCAAACCCTCAGAAACAATGGTGTTGGGAATGGTCAACCAGAGTGCTGGTCACTTGACGATTTCCTGTACGGAGCGATGGATGGAGTGAGGGGGGGGGGGGGGGGGGGTGTAGGAAGGGGGCGAGGCATGAGGGTTGCCAGTTTACAGGAGAGTGGGTGTACATTCCTTTATTTCCCTCCCCGTTAAGCCAGTAGGGAGGGAGCAGGAAGGCGACGATGTGAACCTGGTGCCTCTCAGCTCAAGAACATCTCCAGGACCCTGCTCATCCAATTGGACAAGTGTTGCCAAGATGACGGTCTGTAATTAGGTAATTGGATTTTATGCCTTGAAGTGAGAAAGGAGAGAGTGAGAGAGAGAGAGAGAGAGAGAACGAGAGAGCAGCATCGAAGGAGAGGGGACATCCCCCCTTCTGTTACAGCTCCATTCGGAGGAGTGGACACAATTCTTTTCTTCGGGAGCGAGACGTTGGGGATGTGTTGCAGAGCAGGAACCATGAGGGAAAACCCTTTTCCCTTCTCTCTCGCTCCTTGAGGGTCGGAGTGGGGGGTGGGGGGGGGGCTGTGAAGAGGCGCTCCGAAGGCTGAAGGATCCGCGCTCAGAACAAAGCAGGTTTTCTACCCGGGTTTACCTGTCATTCGGAGGCAAAAAGACCGGCTGAAGGTTAAAGGAAGGAGGGATGGCTGAAAAATGGATTGGGTTGCTGGCTGCACCAGGCTGTGCACATTGATTTAGGGAGAGAGCTAGAGGGGGGGGGGGGGGGAGAGAGAGAAGGGGGTGGGGGAGGCACAGAGAGACAAAATATACACAAGGAGAAAGGAAAAGGGAGGGAGAGAGAGGGAGAGTTTTGCAGCTGGAAAATGCCCGCACTGCCGTGTGACTGGAAATCTTAATAACTTGACAAAGAAGAGATTATTCCATTAACAAAAGGCCGAGAGAGAGCTGGGGCCACATTGAATAGGGTCTCGCTGCAAGGTCTGAATTAGCAGGGAAGGGAGGGAGGAGAGAGGAGGGAGAGGAGGGGGGGGGGAGGGAGGGAAAAAGAGAGAGAGAGTCGGTCTAAACCATTGGAGGGAGCGGAAAATGCTGCAATTGTTCAGAACTCCCAACTAGAGGAAGCGAGTGAAGCCATCTCGTCCCCCCCCCTTCTCCCTAAAGCACAACAGGGGATTAGGGCCATCTAGATTCGGGAAGACCTGATCGAATTGATTTTCTCTGATAAATCTTCTCTTGAATTGTCTCCCCCTGGGGTGGTGGGTTGGGGGGGGGGGGTGGTGGGTTGGGGGGGGGGGGGGTGCTGCTTCGGAGCCAAGTGACTGTCAACATCATCTTTATTAAGTGTCACAAGTAGGCTCGCGTTAACGCTGCGATGGAGTTACTGTGAAAATCCCACCGAGCCGAGCCTGCGTCGCCGTCCCCTCTGTGACTGGGGCGGAGGAGGGATTTTTTTTTTTTTCCCTGTTGTTGTTCTGAGGCGATGGAAGAAGGCGAGTTAAATGAGAGGCTTTTCACAGGGGACCTGGAGCGGCTCGGCGAGGGTGAGTGGTAACCACGGCGACCGGGCTTTCTCCCCCTCCTTTTTGTTGTTGGGGCCCCGAGTGAGTGGCGCCTGGCGTCGCAGGGAGGGAAATGAATGAAAATGGCTCATTGTCACAAGTAGGCTTCAAATGAATTTACTGTGAAAAGCCCCTAGTCGCCACATTCTGGCGCCTGTTCGGGGAGGCTGGTACGGGAATTGAACCGTGCTGCTGGCCTGCCTTGGTCTGCTTTAAAAGCCCTGTGCTAAACCAGCCCCTTTAGGGAGTCCAGCTGGGAAAGGGGAAGAACAGAGAGGATCGGTGAAAAGAATTCCACAGGCGAGAGAGAGAGAGAGACAATCGCGGACGAGAGGCTGGCTGGTGGAGGATAGATTCAATAGGAACTTTCTAAAGGGCAGGGGAGAGGGGGTGCGAATTGGACGGAGCCGACAGACTCCAAAGATGTACAGGTTAGGTGGATTGGCCATGCTAAATTTCCCCTTCGTGTCCAAAAAGGAGGTGGGGTTACGGGGATAGGGTGGAGGCGTGGGCTTAAGTAGGGTGCTCTTTCCAAGAGCCAGTGCAGACTCGATGGACCGAATGGCCTCCTTCGGCACTGTAAATTCTATGATTCTATGACATAGACTCGATGGGCCAAATGGCCTCCTTCTGCAGTGTAAATTCTATGATTCTATGACATAGACTCGATGGGCCGAATGGCCCCCTTTAGCACTGTACATTCTGTGATCCTATGGCACAGACACGATGGGCCGAATGGCCTCCTGTGGTACCATTCTCCGACCAGGCCGAAATGAGGCCAGGCTCTGCGTGTCCTCTCCAATGCGGAGCGAAGGGCTCAAAGAGAGAGGACTTGAGACGAGACGATGGAGAAAGCAGAGGCTGGAGTGTGTTAAAACCAGGATGCCAGTGGGAAGAGAGCAATGATCTGGGCCAAAGGACGAAGAGGCCGTGGAGAGAAATCAAGGGACAGGAGACAAGACGGCGGGAGGAAAGAGCGGACGGAAGAGTATTTAGTGCTGACTGGGTTAGACAAAGAGAAAGGCAGAGGACAGAGAGGTGAGAGTGAGGATGGTGGAACTGAAGGAGAATGCAGGCACAGTGTGTAGAAGAAGTAGACGGCGGGGGTGCATGTAAAGCAGACAGAACAGTAAAGTTAAGCGGTAATGCAGGGGGCACAGAGAAGTGAGAAACAGCTGAGAGGTGAATGCCAGGATGTAATGTGTGTGAGTAAAGTTTGACGTCCCTCTTAGTTGGAATTGGCCAGCGTGGCACGCGCTGCCAGCCCTCCACCAATGCCCCCTTGAGCCGCCAGGAATTATCCTGCCCCCAGTAGTAACCCTGGAGCAAGAGTTTCTTTGAGTACTTTCATTTCTTGGTTCCGGGTATTGGGGGTCAGGGCGGGAGAAGTCGGGGTGGGGGAAGGGGGAAGACCGCGTGACGGTCAGGACTGAATCAGGGTGAGCCAGTTCGCCTTCCAGTTGGCTGTTGGGAGGAGGTGCTCCAGCCCCCCCCCCCCTCGCAATCTCAGGAAGGCCCCCAGGAACACCCCCTCACCCCCGACATCCACACCTGGTAAGGGCCCCCCTACCCCCACATCTGGTAAGGGCCCCCCGCCCTCCACCCCAGCCATTAGACACCCCAGGGTGGTCGGGGACAAGTCAGGGTAGCACCCTGGTACCTGGGCACCTTGGCACTGCCTGCCTTGCAGTGCATGGTACTGGCCAGGATGCTCAGGTAACACTGCCAGGGTGCCACCTACCCAATCTCCAACCGCCTGGGGGGGTCCCTAATGGCCGGGGAGCCCCCACCCCCCGGTGCCATTACGATTGGTCCACGTTGATGGAAACCAGTGCCATGGTGAGGTCTCGGAGGCGTGGCCTTTCAGTCCCGGACGGCGGGTGAATCCAGCGAAGGAATATTCAAATGAGTCCAATGGCTCATTTAAATATGCAGATGCAGATCACGCCCAGTGAGGGTGACATCCAGATCGCGTGGTCTCGCGAAATTTCATGAAATTCAACGGCCTCGTTCCGACACCAAGTTGTGCGCGGGTAGGCCGCTGATTCGCGCCCCTGATCTCGGCCGGGGTTCTACATTTGGCCTCAGTTCCCGCCGTTAAGCAAGCCTTTTCCATCTCACCATGCCTGACAGCCAGTCAAGTACTTTACGGTGTGAAACAGCCAATTAGCAGACAGCAAGCTCCCAAATGTGACTGTGACATATTATTTCAGTGATGTTAATTGAGGGATGAATATTGGCCGGGAGGGACCAGAATTCCATGTTTTTCTGACTAGTTTCCATGGGATCTTTTACACCCACCCAATCACTCACGCTGATCTGCCAGACGCGTGTTTCCCGATGGTGCGGCGTTCGTGGCGGTGGGATTGTCGACCCCGCCGCTCGTCAATGGGATTTCCCGTTGAAGCCGCCCCCACGCTGCCGGCTGGGACAGAGAATCCCAATGGCCGGAGATCCGACCGGGATCTCTGACACTGCAGCTCGCCGCCACAACTTAACTCGAGTTTCGGTGCAGACTTTTGTCCTCACGCCCTGAAGTGGGATTTGAACCGGGAATCGCAGGTGTCGGAGGCGGGCGTGCTGAGTCACAGCTGACACACGTTGGTGGAGAGGGGCGAGGGAGGAGGGGGGGGGGTGCGGAATCTCCTGGTTTCTATCCAATAACTGTTGCCGGAAGTTCCTTGCATGTGGATAGCAGATTGTAGGGGCTGTGCGTCTCACATGGGAGATCATCTTCTCTTCCCAACCTCTGGCATGGGAAGGTCAGCCGTGTCTCTGGAACAGTCCCGTGTGAGTTAGAGATTTCAGGACACGGAGGGATGAGACTCAACCTTGAAAGGTTCCTGAGTCAGCACCTTCCAAACCCATGATCACTGCCATCTAGAAGGACAAGGGAAGCAGATACCTGGGAACCCCACCACCTGGAGGTTCCCCTCCAAATCACTCACCATCCTGACTTGGAAATATATCGGCCGTTCCTTCACTGTCGCTGGGTCAAAATCCTGGAACTCCCTCCCTAACAGCACTGTGGGTGTACCTACACCACAGGGACTGTAGCGCCTCAAGAAGGCGGCTCACCACCACCTTCTCAAGGGACAATTAGGAATGGGTAATAAATGGTGGGCCAGCCAGAAATGCCCTCTTCGGGTAAATACATTTTTTTGAAAATCCAAGCCTAGATCGGAACTGCTGGTAATTTGGGACACCCCCCTCCTCCCATTGGCCAGATTTTGGAGCTTCTCTGCAAGGGGGCAATTGGCAGCAGAAGTGGAAAACTTCAGCCACGGAGAGCGGGCATATCGGGAGATCAGGCCGCCCCACCATCCCGGTGGATGTCCGGGAATTCAGTGAGTAGGCAGCCGGAGAAGGTGGACACTGTTGGGAACGGGCCCAGCAGAGCTGGCACAGGGAGCAGGGACTGAACGTTGGTTACAACTGAAGTGAAACAGAGCTCAAGAGAGAGAGCATAGAACATAGAACATACAGTGCAGAAGGAGGCTATTCAGCCCATCGGGTCTGCACCGACCCACTTAAGCCCTCACTTCCACCCTATCCCCGTAACCCAATAACTTCTGCTAACCTTTTTGGACACTAAGGGCAATTTAGAGCGGCCAATTCACCTAACCTGCACGTCTTTGGACTGAGGGAGGAAACCGGTGCACCCGGAGGAAACCCACGCAGACACGGGGAGAATGTGCAGACTCCGCACAGACAGTGACCCAGCGGGGAATCGAACCTGGGACCCTGGTGCTGTGAAGCAACAGTGCTATCGTGCTGCCCATGCCCAGCATGTCACCCACAAAAGATTCACAGGGGCCTCCAGTCCTTCCGGGCCATCTGACCTGCATTTTTGTTAAACCCTTAGGAACCAGAATTACCCAGTTTCTGCCTCACCTACAAACGTGGGCCCAGATGGGCTTCCTGAGTCTCTTAGGTGACTGACCCTGCTCCATGGCCCAGGGGCAGGGTTATTTTAGCATTCAGGGTGGGGCCATTCCAACGGTGGCACTCAAACACGCCCCCGGAATTCGGGGGCGGCATCCACGGGCTGAGGTCCCTAAAAGAGCCAAAGCGAGAATAGGACCCGCTCTCCGCAAGAGGCTCGATTTGCTCCTTGACCTCTCCGAGGTCTTCGGAAGGCCCAGGCCAAGAACTAATCCTTTCAGCGGTGCCCGCTTGGGACTATCAGGGCGGAAATTCCTCGCGTAGGGTGGGAACCTGCCCACCGACATCACCCGGAAGCTTGCGCGCATCATGAGACGAGTAGAATTTGAATGCGAATGTTTGGTAGATTTTGGTGTGATCCTGGACAGGGTTTTAAGAAGTTTGACAAAGGAATCAGCAGGGAGATGGGGAGAATTTTTGTTTTACACAGCGGGTTGTTCGGGTCTAGAATGAACTGCCTTAAAAGGAAGCAGTTTGGATAGTAGCTTTCAAAAGAGAATTGGAGAAATAACGGAAGGGGCAAAATGAGAGGCCTCTGGGGAAAGAGCGAGGAGAATATCTCCATCAATCTCTGGGGCAGCGCGGTAGCACAGTGGTTAGCACAATTGCTTCACAGCTCCAGGGTCCCAGGTTCGATTCCGGCTTGGGTCACTGTCTGTGCGGAGTCTGCACATCCTCCCCGTGTCTGCGTGGGTTTCCTCCGGGTGCTCCGGTTTCCTCCCACAGTCCAAAGATATGCAGGTTAGGTGGATTGGCCATGATAAATTGCCCTTAGTGTTGGGTGGGGTTGCTGGGTTGTGGGGATAGCATGGAGGTGTTGACCTTGGGTAGGGTGCTCTTCCCAAGAGCCAGTGCAGACTCGATTGGCCGAATGGCCTCCTTCTGCACTGTAAATTCTATGAAATCTATGAAAGAGCTAGCACAGGTGCGAGGGCCGCAAAGTCACCCTTCTGTGCTTCGCGACCGACGACCTGCCCTTGCCCCGTTTACAAAAATCCTCGGCCTGAATGGTTTGGCGGCCCCAGTGGCCGCGCGGGGTCCGCAAAGGGTGGGAAACGGGTGCCCGGACCGCAATTGGACGCCCCAATGGTGCCACGTCGCACCGGCCGGCCAATCGACAGCCGTCCAACGCGAAACACGCTCGGTGAAACGCCCAACGCTGCCGGGGAGCCCGGGAAGAGGGTGGGGGGAAGGGGGAGGGGGCGGGGCTGTACCTGCAGCGCTGTCTCGCGCGAGCCCACCGACCGCAATATGACCGATGACGATGGGACGCGCGCCCAACGTTCTCTCCCGCGATTTCAAACGCTTTTTGGTAGGGCGCCCTCCTGCCCGATCGACGTAAGAATCTGACCCATGGTTCCCCCCACCCCACCATAAATTTTGGGCACTGTGCGTTTGCGCACGGTCCACACTGGGTCAATTCACAGATGCCGGACGCTCGGCCACACACATCGAAACAAACCTGTGAGACTTTAACCTGGTGTAAGACTTCTTACTGTGCTCACCCCAGTCCAACGCCGGCGTCTCCACATCATGATACACAAAGGGAACATGGATCAGAGCGAGGCCCAAACCATCAGCCTCTCTAGTATGAGAGCGGCTGGCAGGGGACTGATCAGCTAATAATGATCATTTGACGGAGAGAATGGCATTCAGGGCTGCGCAGGTTTCTCTCTCGCTGGAGCGCAAACCTTCCAGGGGTGAGGATTTATATTGCTTTGCCCCCAATGAGATTGGATTCAATGGCCTCGGACCCACAGTGTCGCCGCGCAGCTGATCAATGCAACATCCATTGCGAAAGGGCCCCCGTCCAGGCCACAGGCTCCTTACTCATTCTGTCCCATTAGCTCAGGATGTTACAGTCAGTCTCAGGGGTTCCTGAGGTCTTAAATGGTGCTTTGTGTGTACGTCTAAGCATGTTTGCATGTCAGAGTGTGCACGTGTGGGAGTGTATTTGTGTGTGAATGTGAGTTTGCACGAGGGTGATACATATGTGAAAATGCATGTGACATTTCTGTGAGCGTGCAAGTGAATGTTCATGTGAGTGTGTGCATGTGTGTGTGCATGCAAGCTTTTGCTTGTTTGTGAGTATGTGTATGACTGTGAAGAAAGCATGAATGTGTGTGTAGGGGTGTATGTTAGTGTGTGGCTGAATGAGTGTGTGTGATAGGGTGTGTGTGTATGTGGCTGAGTGCGTGTGTGTGTGAATGGGTGAGTGTGTATCCGAGTATGTGTGTAACTGTGTGTGAATGGGAGTGTGTGGCTGAGTGAGTGTGTGTGGCTGAGTGAGTGTGTGTGGCTGAGTGAGTGTGTGTGGCTGAGTGAGTGTGTGTGGCTGAGTGAGTGTGTGTGGCTGAGTGAGTGTGTGTGGCTGAGTGAGTGTGTGTGGCTGAGTGAGTGTGTGTGGCTGAGTGAGTGTGTGTGGCTGAGTGAGTGTGTGTGGCTGAGTGTGAGTGTGTATGTGTGAGTGTGTATGTGAGTATGTGTGTAACTCTGTGAATGGGAGTGTGTGCGTGTTAGTATGTGGCTGAGTGTCTGAATGGGTGTATGAGTGTGTGTGAATAGGTGTGTGTGTGCAAATGGGTATGTATGTGAATGTATGTGTATGAGTGTGAATGGGACTGTGTGAGTGTGCATGAGCGTGTGTGAATGGGAGTGTGTGTGTGTGAATGGAAGTCTGTACGCGAGTGTGAATGGGAGTGTGTGTGAGTGTGTGTGAATGGGTTTGTGTGCTTTTCAACAAGGGTGTGTGAATGTGTGTGAATTGGAAGTGAGTGAGGATGTGTTATTTGGTGTTTGAGTGTGAGTGAGTGAGAACATGTGTGTGGGTGTGTCTGAGTGTGCATGTGCTTGTGTGTGCGCACGAGAGTGTGAGTGAGAGCGTGTGTGAGGGTGTGTCCTTAGCGAATGTGTGTATGTAAGAGAGTGTGTGTGCACGTGAGTGCCTGAGAGCGTGTGTGTGTGTGAGTAAGTATGTGTGTGAATAGTGTGTGAATAAGTGTGTGTATGTATGTGTGACTGTGTGTCTGTGTGTGTGTGAGTAAGTGTGTGTGTTTTCAGCTCAGCTCCAGCAGTGTGAGAATCCTCCAGCCCCGAGTGTCTCGGTTCACACCTGAATTATGGCCACTTGGAGATGTGTACCCCTGAGTGAGCAGCCTCGGGAGAGGAGGGGGTCAAATCTCAGAGTATTATTTGCACCGTTACTAGAGGGCACTGCAGCATGATGGGCCGCCAGCCATATTCAGATCAGACAGTAGCTGATAACGCAGGATTAAGAATGAAGTCTCAGAGTCGGAAAAATGAATCAGAAATGAAACACGCCATCAGTGGGCTGTTATTCAAGAGCTTATCTCTACAAGATGAATAGCACTTGGAGGCAGCAGGTGTTGCACAACCCGGATTGTCAACCTCAGAGCTTCCTGTGAGTCTCACTCGCTCCTCCTTGGGGATTTTGGTGTTGGTCGGCCTGTGGATCGGCAGAACGGGGGCGGCCGCAAGCAAGTTGTTAGATTACAGGACAGGAACCCAATGTACTCCCTCAGAATAGCCTGTCACCCATCTGCCAGCGATGAATTTCCGGAATTATAGCATCTCTTCCTCCGTTGAAATAGAATCATTGAATGCCTACATTGCCGAAGGAGGCCCCCACGGCCCATCGAGTCTGCACTGACCCTCAGAAAGAGCATCCTGCCCAGGCCCACTCCCCCGCCTTATCCCTGTAACCCCACCCAACCTTTGGAAACTAAGGGGCAATTTAGCATGGCCAATCCACCTAATCTGCACAACTTTGGACTGTGGGGGGGAAACCGGAGCACCCGGAGGAAACCCACGCAGACACAGGGAGGACGTGCAAACTCCACACAGACAGTCACCCGAGGCCGGACTCGAACCAGGGTCCCTGGCGCTGTGAGGCGGCAGCGCTGACCACTGTGCCGCCGGGCACGTCCCCTAGTGCGTGTTTACTGACTGGTCACCTTACAATCAGAGGGCAGGTTCTACCGGTTCCATCAGTCGCGGGGGGGGATCAATTTGGTGAGGGGGGCAAAGTTCAGCTACTCGGCAGCGGGATGGATGTAGGAATGTTGTTCTCATGACTTCAAGGGTGTGTTAACGGTGGGCCGCCTTCCCAACAATGTCAGGGGGCCAATTTTCCTGGATTAGCTTGCCAGGGATTACCATTAAAAGGCCATCTCACAGTTTCCAAGGCAAGTCCGAAGTTGATAGGTTCAATTTTATGATTGTGCCTAAGTGGCGAGCTTCACTTCCGCTGTGAGTTGCCGCTGCACTGTCCACTTTGGAGAGTGTCTGCAAACGCCAGGCCGTGCTTGAGGCCGGGTGGTGACGGTGCATGTTATGTGTGGGGGGCGGGGGGGCGGGGGGGGGGCGACCAAGGGAGGGGAAAGGTTGGGCAGTGGCCGGGAAAAGGTTGGAAGCCACGGACAGGCTTCCCGGGTGCCTGGACCTTCGCCCCCATGAGGTACCGGCGGGGAGGGCGACCTCCCACCTGGCCCCGAGAATCGGCGAGCTCCTCGCGGACTGATACGCGATCGCGTGTGGTCAGCTGTCCCACCCACCCCAGCGGGTATCATTCCCACTCCCACGCCCGCCACTGAGCTTAGACGTCAGAGCAGAGGTTTCCGCCCATTCAACAACACAGCCTAGAGGGAGACCATTCGGCCCATTAAGTTTGCGCCAGCCCTTTGGATGAGCAATCAGCTCCTTCCCCTTCCCAATATTGCTGCAGTATTTTTTTCTCCTTCTAGTCTATATCCACTGGATAAAAGCAAATGACTGTGGATGCTGGAATCTGAAACGAAAGAGAAAATGCTGGAAAATCTCAGCAGGTCTGGCAGCATCTGTAGGGGAGAGAAAAGAGCTAACGTTTCGAGTCCGATGACTCTTTGTCAAAGCTAACAGACAGAGAAAGTGGGAAATATTTATACTGTGGAGTGAGAATGAAAGATGTGGCCACTGTGGCCATTAGCACCCTGTTCCCTGGGTTTCTGTGGCCATTAGCACCCGGTTTCCCTGGGTTTCTGTGGCTATGACTCATCTTTCATTCTCACTCCGCAGTATAAATATTTCCCACTTTCTCTGTCTTTAGCTTTGACAAAGAGTCATCGGACTCGAAACGTTAGCTCTTTTCTCTCCCCGCAGACGCTGCCAGACCTGCTGAGATTTTCCAGCATTTTCTCTTTCGTAGTCTATACCCAGCTCCCTTTCAAAAGATAATTGATAAGGACAGGAGGGGGGTGAATTGAAACAGCCCTGGTTTTTCCTCTCAGCACATGTCCAGAAACAGAAAGGTGTTTTTGATTTGTTTCCTATTTCAATGATCCAATTTCTAGTGATCCAATTTCTATTGATAACCCTGCAGCAAACCGGTGATAGGATGAACTCAGAGGGTTAGTTTATTTTCACACACTGAAAACACGGGGGGGGGGGGGGGGGGCGGCAACATAGCCCCCTTTGAAATGAAATGAAAATTACTTATTGTCACAAGTAGGCTTCAATGAAGTTACTGTGAAAAGCCCCTAGTCGCCACATTCTGGCGCCTGTTCGGGGAGGCTGTTACGGGAATTGAACCATGCTGCTGGCCTGCCTTGGTCTGCTTTCAGAGCCAGTGATTTAGCCCTGTGCTAAACAGCCCGTTAGAATCCCTACAGTGCAGAAGGAGGTCATTCGCTCATTGAGTCTACACTGAACCTATGAAAGACCACCCCCACCCCTATCACTGGAACCCCATCCAACCTGCCCACCCCTAGGCACTAAGGGGCAATTTTTATCAAGGTCAATCCACCGAGCATGCTGCTGGCCTGCCTTGGTCTGCTTTCAAAGCCAGCGATTTAGCCCTGTGCTAAACAGCCCCTGCACTCATGCAGTAAAAGCGGGACAGAGAAATGAAACATTTACAGTGCAGAGACCACAGAAAAAGTAGATGGTGTTTCACATGGGGCCCAAAGCATGAAAGCAAAGTCCAGTGAGGTATTCCTTCATGGAGATCAGCAGGTTGAAAAGCGATGCTGTATAATTCACTTTTCTGGGTGGGGTTAACTTCAGCCGATGAAATAGGCACACAGAGATGAATCAGTCTTGGAGGCAATGGTGCAGAAACGGTGTAGATGGGGCCAGGTATTCAGTCCGGACAGAGCTTCTTTTCCGTGTTGCTGCATGTGGGTGTTCAAATGGCAGACTGAGGTTTTGCTGTGCAGGAAGGCTATATATAACTGGTTACACAAGCTGGAGTGCTGTGTCACATGACGCCCACCCCTTCGCAGTGTCATTGACAAAGGGATGTGCATCCCCGTCTGGACCCCCAAGGTGGTTAAGGTCTCAACCGGGAAGAATTGAAAGGAAGGTAACAGGGCCCTTTGTCCCAGCAGACAATTCAACTCCAGTTGGCCAGCCTGGGTTATGAAATGCAGATGACCTTTGTAAAGATCCCTTTGAATTTGGTCTGTGTAGCCCACAATGTGTCATTAGTGCCTGTTCGGAGATAACGAGGTGGAAGTTCCTTCGAACCTGCCAGATAGCTCCTTGTTCTTCAGGGATCAGAGGCAGACATAGATTCGACTGTTTCTTAAAGATTGTCTGTTATTTTTATTTTAGAAGTAGCGTTGAGGGTATTGTATCCATTGTATAAAAAGTATACTGAGTGAGACTTAGTCCCCTCACATAATTATTTCTGCGGCTGAAGGTTGGTGGAGGTAATGTTTTCACTGCTGTTTGTTAGTCTGTTTGTCTATTTACTGTTTGCCGATTTTTATTCAAATAATATATCTCAAAAATTAATAGACGGATTTCAATGAAACGTGGTACACAGATAGGGTTCGGCTCAAGGAAGAAGTGATTTGGTTTTGGCAAACTTACAGATCCAGATCCTGGAATGTTTTTTACCGATACACCTAAGCATTGTCTTTTGTTTGAGAATGTTGCGGGTTGTTTAATTTCACATGTTGGTTGTCTTGCAATGTTGCATCTTGTCACAGCTGGTGAAATTCATCACTGCTGTCAAGGCGCGAGCAGTGCTTTCAGAGCAGGTTGTTGGATGTGGTTTGGCCTGCAGCCTCCTCAGTGAGACAGAGTGAAAAACAATCTATTTGTTTCTCCAGCCTTGTCGCGCAGTATCAACCAGGCAGGGGAAAACCCCCAAAGGAAGAGCTGCTTAATTGTAATAACGTTGAGGTGGGAGAGCGTGGCGGAGGACTAAGACCATAAGACATAGGAGCAGAATTAGGCCACTCGGCCCATCGAGTCTGCTCCGCCCTCAATCATTGACGATATTTTTCTCATCCTCATTCTCCTGCCTTCTCCCCATAATCCCTGATCCCGTTATTAATCAAGAACCTATCTATCTCTTTCTTAAAGACACTCAGTGATTTGGCCTCCACAGCCTTCTGCGGTAAAGAGTTCCACAGATTCACCACTCACTCTCCGAAGAAATTCCTCCTCATCTCTATTTTAAAGGATCATCCCTTCAGTCTGAGATTGTGCCCTCTGCTTCTAGTTTTTCCTACAAGTGGAAACATCCTCTCCACGTCCACCCTATCCAGGATTCGCAGTATCCTGTAAGTTTAAATAAGATCCCCCCTCATCCTTCTAAACTCCAACGAGTACAGATTCAGAGTCCTCAACCGTTCCTCATACGACAAGCTCTTCATTCCAGGGATCATTCTTGTGAACCTCCTCTGGACCCTTTCCAAGGCCAGCACATCCTTCCTTAGATACGGGGTCCAAAACTGCTCACAATACTCCAAATGGGGTCTGACCAGAGCCTTATACAGCCTCAGTAGTACATCCCTGGTCTTGCATTCTAGCCCTCTTGACATGAATGCTAACTTTGCATTTGCCTTCCTAACTGCCGACTGAACCTGCATGTTAACCTTATGAGAATCGTGAACAAGGACTCCCAAGTCCCTTTGTGCTTCTGATTTCCTAAGCATTTCTCCATTTAGAAAATAATCTATGTCTCCATTCCTCCTTCCAAAGTGCATAACCTCACACTTTTCCACATTGTATTCCATCTGCCACTTCCTTGCCCACTCTCCTTGCCTGTCCAAGTCTTTCCGCAGCCCCCTGCTTCCTCAATACTATCTGCCCCTCCCCAGATATTTGTATCATCTGCAAACGTAGCAACTCAACTGAGTGTCCTCTTCTCTTGTCAGAATCTGTACCCTTGTGAGGGAATTCCAAATCCTCATCCTTCACTGTGAAAAGAGACATTTTCCTGCTCTTACCTTGAATCTGTGACCTCTTGTCACCAATCCTTCAGCCTCGCAGGTCTCTTCTTTATCGAGTCGATACAAAGCCCTCAATATTTTGAACACTTCTATCAAATCTACTTTCAGCAGTGCCCAGCGGAGGACAGTTTAACTCTAATCCCTCATCTCTGGGTCCACTCCCACTTTCTCGTTACTGGAGGGTGGAACGGTTCCACGCCCATTAGCTTCAGAAGTCCTGATTTAACAAGCTTCCGCTTTTAGTTCACCATTATCTTGCTCTGATTGTGAAGGCTGTGTGAAAGAGCTGGTACATGCCACGGAGGAGTCTGTGCCAAATGTCCCACTGAGTTGGACGGTCTATTTGCGACTCCATGTTCTCTACTTCTTCTTTATGCTTTAAGAAACCTTCTCAAAGGCCAGCTCCTCAACTAATTGTTGGACCATCTCTCCCCTTTCATCCCATCCTGGCTCAATGTCCATTCTTTCATTCCTCTGCCACATTTCCCCCGCCCCATTCACTGAACACCGTCACAGGCTCTCGGTCCGGCTGTGACTCAATTTTAAATGTTCTCGTCCTTGCTTTTGAATCCCTCCGGGCTTAAATCTTTCTGCACCCCCTGACTCCCCCCTCCACCACCACCACCACCACCCCACCCCAACACCCACCCCACTCAACCTTTTCTCGAACCATCTCCAGCCCTACAACCCTCTGACATCCCCGCGTTCCTCTGATTCTGGCCTACTGCGCATCCCTGATTTCCGTTGCTCCACCATTGGCAGCCGGGCCTTCCGCTGCCTGGATTCCAGCTCGAGCATTCCTTCCAAGCACCTCTCCACACCTCCACCTCGTTCTCAAAGACAGTCCTTAAAACCCACCACCTTGACCAGCTGACGTCATGTGTCCCAAGGCATCACATCTGGGGATGGACCACGACATTTAAGGCACTTTGTAAATGCAAGGGGTTATTGCTGTTGACGTTGAGATGCTTTCCATGTTAAAGGCACTCTATATATCGATGGAATTATTATGAAGAAAGGTGGGAGATGGAATGTGCGAAAGATCAGCAGAGATATGGGGCGGGATTCTCCACTCCCACGCCGAAGTGCCCACGCCGTCCGTGAACAGCGTCGAGGTTCACGACGGAGCGAAACGGCCCCTACCCCGACCGATTCAGGGCCCGATAATGGGCTAGGAGCGGGGCTGCATCATTTACGCGCGCCAGGCCTTGTCGCCACGTAAAGGCGGCACCGCATACATGACGCGGCCGCCGCCGCATAACTGGCGTCACCCGCGCATGCGTGGTTGCCGTCCTCTCCGAGTCCGCCCCGCAAGACGATGTCAGACAGATCTTACGGGGCTGCGGAAGAAAGGAGGTCCTCCTTCAGAGAGGACAGCCTGACGATCGGTGGGCAGACCCCATTTGAGGCCCCCCCGGTGCGGGATCTCCCCCCCCCCCCCCCCCCCCCCCCCCCCCCGCAGGCCGCCCCCCAAGCATTCCCACGCTGTTCCCGCCGGCAGCGACCAGGTGTGGGCGGTGCTGGGGGGAACCCGCCGTTTTGGCCTGGCCGCTGGGCCCATCCGGGCCTGAGAATACCAGGGGTGCCGGAGAATCGCCAGTTTGGGTGTCTCGGGTGATTCTCCGGCCTGCGCCACGGGGAACTCGGCGGGGCCGTTCTCCGCCGCTTGGGAGAATCGTGGGAGGGCGTCGGACCGGCATCGCGGGAAAATTCGGCGACCCAGGCGATTCTCCCAACCGGCGCGGGAGTGGAGAATCCCGCCCATGATGTATTTCCATGCTGTGCATCCTGGTCTACGTTAGTTTGTTGCATGGTTTGCATTTCTCAGGGCATTCCAGCGACGGCATCCGTTTTCGAGTGTGCAACAGGTTTATTTACACGCTTCAAAATATCCTTGCAGCCTACAAAATGTCTGCCCTCGGGGTTTACAGCTCAGCTTCAAGTAGCTTCCGTGGTGCCTGTTTATTTTACTCTGAGTCAACGCTCAGGCCAAACAAGTCAAGGACGATGAGCACAGATCAGATAGTAGGCTCACATAAACACAGTCCAATTGAACACTGCGTAATCAAAGTCGAAAGAGCCATGAATAGTATGTTAATTATAGTGTTACCATATACAGGTGACGGGCATTGTTTAGTTAAGTACTTTGAGCAGAGATAAATAGGGGAGGTGATTCAAAAATAGGAATAAATAGCGGACAAGGGTTGGAGTGTATCATCACTCCCAGAAATAATATTTTGGCTGAGCTAGTTTGGTTTCCTTTTGACGTTTTGTGTTTTGGTTCCAGTGTCCCACGGGGGTGGGGGGGGGGCTCATATCCCCTGTCATTTGTGTTTAATTTATTGATATATTTTATAAAAGAGTATAAATAGGGGACAGCTGGGGCACTGGGTGTGTGGGAGGAGAGCTGTGAGCTTAAACAAAGTCAGTGGATTCTCTCAATTTAAAGAAATAAAAAGCTCCGCGTCTTGATTTCGCGTTCACCAGCCAGCTGGGATTCTATTGACAAGACTGACTGTGGAGGGGGTATGACGAGGGAAGACAGGACGAGGGCTGTTGAAACAGACAAGCATTAGCTCTTGCGACCACCATCCCAGTGTTAGTACCCTGGGCAGTTCAATGAAAGGAAGTTTAAATTTGACGTTTGCTGGATGGGCCGGGGAGATTGTCAGCTGCGTCTCCGTTGCTAACACTCTCGCCTGTATGTGGTGTTCTTTGTGTTGCTGATTTAGAATGGTTGGCGTAGTGTTCACAAAGACCACAGTATAGCTTTCACTTAAACAAAGCTATGATTTTATCTACACTATTAAACTGGGTTTCGACACTTAGTCCTTTAGAATACTCAACTGATCAATAACATCTAACTACACTCATCTACTGCTAATCTCACTAACTGGGATAACTACTTTCTCCCATTAACTGCTCTTATATCCTTCACTAGCTATCTCCTGCATACACTCCTCGCCTAAGGTCCAGCATCACTGCTTTATATAGTTGTACCTGATGCTCCCTCTAGTGGCTACTCTGTACACTACATTAACCTACACTACATTAATGCTGATAGTTATGGTAATACCACACTATGGATCACAAGGTTCTGGGTTTGGATCTCAAGGTTGGCGCTCCCAGCGCAGTATTGATGGGGTGCTGCACTGCCGCTTGGGTGGGTGTTAAAGATCCCATGGCACTATCTCAAAGTAGGAACGTTACCCTAGTGTCTTGGCCGACAATCATCCCTCCATTGACAACGCAACAGACGGATTACCTGGCCATTATCAGGTTGCTGTTTGTGGGAGCTTGCTGTATTTAATACATTAGAACAATAACTACAAGAAAAGCACTTTTGAGACATCCAGTGCTTGTAAAAGGCGATATATAAATGCAAATATTTTCTCTTTTTTAACGATAAGTGGCTGAACACACTGGCCATTAAATTCAAAGGGTGTTCTCCCAATAACCCACTGCAACCTTGGCATGAAAAGCTGTCAGAATCCCAGAGGCACAACGTGAATGGGCTTGGTAGATTTTAGGAGCAGAATTGATGAGCAGGATTCTCCGGCCTCCCAGCCGCGTGTTTCCTGGCAGCGGGAGGCGTCGCACCGTTCGCCAGCGACGAGATTCTCTGCCCCCGCCATTGTCAATGGGACTTTCCATTGAAGCCGCCCCACGCCTCCGGGAATCCCACCGCCAGCAAACAGCCTAAGAATTCCGGCCATTACCTTTGCGAGTGGATGGCCGGTGGCATTGCTCAAAGTCTGGCTGTGGATAAAGTGGGGGAATAGCAACACCCAGTGGCTGGATGCTGCAACTACAGCGTCATCAGGACCCATACGCTGGAGGAGGGGAGGAGGCGGGTTTAATCATTGACATGAGCAGTAATTGAAGTACTACAAAATGAGGATAGGGGGTGTTTCACGCATGGAAGATTTTTAATATAGTAATACATTTTTTTGACATTTTAACTGAAACTAGGATCCGGGAGGGCAAAGTGAATGAAATTTTAACTCTCCGTCCTCAACAGCATGGCGCAGGTTAGCTACATTCATGAAGCGGGGGAGATGGGGGGTGGGGTAGACCGGCTGTAAGCAGGAGCAGAGGTTCCGATGCCCCGGAGGAAACATTAGGCTTTGGGAAAAGCAAATGAAAGATTGTGCATTTCTGTAGTGCCTTTCATGACCTCAGCACCTGACAGCTAAGGAAGAACCTTTGCCGCGTTGCCACTCTTATTTAGGAAGTGCGGCAGCCATTTTGCAGAAGCCAGGGGGCCGATTCTTTGAGCCCCGCGCCGGGCCAGAGAATCGCCGCAACCGCGCCCCGACGCCAGCGTGCGATTCTCCGAGGTGCGGAGAATCGGCGCCATTTGGCACGGTGCCGGCCGCGGGCCGCTGGAATCGGCGGGGCCGCCGATTCTCTGGCCCGGATGGGCCGAGCGGCCGCTCGGATACGACAGAGTCCCGCCGGCGCCGTTCACCCCTGGTCGCTGCCGGCGGGAACTCTGCGCGAAGTGTCGGGGGCGGCCTGTGGGGGGGGGGGGGGGGTGTTGCTCCTTCCCCGGGGGGGGGGGGGGGGGGGGCCTCCGATGGGGTCTGGCCCGCGATTGGGGCCCACCGATCAGCGGGCCGGCATCTTTCTCCCCCCCCCCCCCCCCCTACGTTCCTGCACGGACGGCCCCTGAACACCGACGCCATGTTGAGTCGGGGCCGGCACACTGAAGAAGTCCCCCGCGCATGCGCGGGTTGGCGCGATGCCCATTTGGCGCCGGGAAGGGAGGCAGGAGCGGCGTGAACCGCTCCAGCGCCGTGCTGGCCCCCTGTGGGGGCCAGAATCGGTCGTCCCCGCGCCCGTTTCGCACCGTAGTGAAACGCAATGCCGTTCACGGTGGCGCGAACACTTGGGAGAAACGCCTCCCAGGTCCCTCAAACAGCAAGTAACGGTGATGATGGGCGAAACATACAAATTGGTCAATGTACTGGGGAGAGCACCGCCCCCCCCCCCCCCTCCCGCCCTCCCTCGAAATAAGGAGACCTTTCACATCCGTCTGAGAGATCAGACAGGCCCTCGGTTTAACCTCCCTTCTGAAAAGTGCCACCGCTGGCAGAGCAGCACTCCCTCGGTACTGCACTGGGAGTGTCGGCCTAGATCTTGTGCTGTGGACCACGACTTGAACTCCCAACCTCTGATTCACAGGTTGCGAGGGCTTCCTGAACACTAAATCCCAGCTGACAGCACCCTGACATGGAGGGGGTGGCAGGGGACGGGTGGGAAACATCTAAATTATTCAGGCACGAGACCAGAAACACATCCAGAAACATAGAAAATAGGAGCAGGAGGAGGCCATTCGGCCTGTCGAGCCTGCTCCATCATTCATTATGATCATGGCTGACCATCCAACTCAATAGCCTGGTCCCACCTTCACCCCCGTATCCTTTGATCCCTTTCGTCCTTTCTCCCCAAGTGCCGTATCAAACTCCTTCTTGAAAACATACAAGTTTTGGCCTCAAGTACTTCCTGTGGTTACAAATCCTACAGGCTCGCCACTCTCCGGGTGAAAACATTCCCCCGCATCTCTGTCCTAAATGGTTTGCCCCGTATCCTCAGGCTGTGACTACTGGTTCTGGACTCCTCCCACCATCGGGGACATCCTTCCTGCACCTACCCTGTCCAGCCCTGTTAGAATTTTATAGGCTTCTATGAGCCCCCCCCCACCCCCCATTCTTCTGAACTCCAGCGAATATAATCACACCTGACTCAATCTCTCCTCATGCGTCAGTCCCAGGAATCAGTCTGGTAAACCTTCGCTGCACTCCCTCTAGAGCAAGAACATCCTTCCTCAGAAAAGGAGGCCAAAACTGTACACAATATTCCAGCTGTGGTCTCACCAAGGCCCTGTTTAATTGCAGCAAGACATCCCTGCTCCTGTACTCAAATCATCTCGCTCTGAAGGCCAACATACCATTTGCCTTCTTTACCACCTGCTGTACCTGCGCGCTTATCTTCAGTGACTGGTGTACGAGGACACCCAGGTCTCGTTGCACAGTCCCCTCTCCTAAGTTATGGCCATTCAGATAATAATCTCCCTTCCTGTTTTTGCTCCCAAAGTGGATAACCTCACATTTATCCACATTGCACTGCATCTGCCATGCATTTGCCCACTCGCAGAACTTGTAATAAACGGGTCTCTTTCCGAATGACAGGCAGTGACTCGTGGGGTACCGCAGGGATTGGTGCTGGGACCCCAACTATTCATAATGTATATTAATGATTAGGTGAGGGAACTAAATGTAATATCTCTAAATTGGCAGGTGACACAAAGCTGGGTGGGAGGGTGAGCTGTGAGGAGGATGCAGAGATGCTTCAGTGGGATTTGGAGAATTTTCCCCACTACCAATGTCAGGTTGACTGGTCTATAATTCCCTGTTTTCTCTCTACCTCCTTTTTGAAATAGTGGGGTTACATTAGTTACTCTCCCATCTGTAGGAACTGTTCCAGAATCTATAGAATCTTGGAAGATGACCACCAATGCACCCACTACTTCTAAGGCCACTTCATTAAGTACTCTGGGATGTAGATCATCTGGCCCTGGTGGTTTATCAGCCTTCAATCCCATCAATTTCCCCAACACCATTTCTCTACTAATACTGATTTCCTTAAGTTCCTCCCTCTCACTAAACCCTGTGTTTCCAACATTTCTCCTTTGTGAGGACAGAACCAAAGTATGTATTTAGTTAGTCAGCTATTTGTTTCATAAATTCCCCTGTTTCTGACTGTAAAGGACCTACATTTGTCTTCACCAATCTTTTTCTCTTCACAGAAACTTTAAAAAATATATTTAAGGTACCTAATTCTTTTTATTTTCTAATTAAGGGGCAATTTTAGCGTGGCCAATCACTTTAAAAACCTCCGTTGTGTGCCTCTCAGCCTGCCTGTCTCTAAATCCCCCAAACTCTTGGAGCTGATCCTCACAACTAAAGTCCATCAGGCTCTGTGTCGTTCTAATCGCCGCCCTCTCCAAAATCTCCACCTCCTTCACCAGGTGTGTGTGCCAAAACTGGAACCATCACTCCAGGTGTGGAGGGAGCAGCTGCCAGTGCTATACCCAATCTAAATACACCACTCTTTCTTTTAAACTCAAGGTAACAACACTGGTTAAACTCTGTTTCCCTCCCAGTAGAGCACTCCCCGCTTGTCAATCTTTAACACATGATGGGGTAGTGATCTAACAAACTATCCCATGTCTGGAAAATCCCTGCTCCGGGAAGAGACGTTTTGTTTTTAAAAAGCCTTATAAAGTCTTCTCCTGCAGGATCCTCCTCCTCCTGTTGCGCGTGGCAGGCCAGGAAGGTCACAGTGGCATCCCTCCAAGTTAAAATTGAAGACAGAGAGGCACTGAGGCAAATCGGGTCAAATTTGTTCCTTTTGACTCCAGATTTGGGGGTGAGAAAGTCCCACATATCAGATCGTCGGGCAGCGCGGTGGCACAGTGGGTTAGCCCTGCTGCCTCACGGCGCCGAGGACCCAGGGTCGATCCCGGCTCTGGGTCACTCTCCGTGTGGAGTGTGCACGTTCTCCCCGTGTTAACGTGGGTTTCGCCCCCCACAACCCAAAGATGTGCAGGGTAGGTGGATTGGACGTGCTAAATTGCCCCTTAATTGGAAAAAGTGAATTGGCTACACTATATATTGTGAAGCAATTGTGCTAACCACTATGTTACTGTGCTGCCCAAAGTGAGGTCAGCGAGCACGTGGGAGGAAATGCTTCAGCTGGCCTTCAAACTAGCGCTCTGGGTCTTTTACACCCCATGAGCGGGTGGACGGGGCTTCAGTTTAAAGTCGCCTCCAAAGGACAGCGCCTGCAGCAGTGTCGCACTCCCTCAATACAGCACTGGGAATGCCAGCCTGGGTTACGTGCTGCAGCTTCTGTACTTGGACTAGGAAAACCATGACCATTCCGACACAAGAATGCTCGGCATTGAATCAAAGCTCTTTGTGATGATGTAACAGAATATATTCAATATTTATCTAAATATTAAATAAGAAGAAGAAGCATATTTGCAGAGAAGTAGAAATGCTTTTTCTGCCTTAGTTATAAAGCCAAGACACAACTAAGTTCTTTTTTTAAGTTCATTCTTGGGATATGAGCATAAGAAGAAGCATCTTGGCAGAGGAGTAAAAGTAGAATCATAGAATCGCTGCAGTGCAGAAGGAGGCCATTCGGCCCATTGAATCTGCACCGACCCTCTGAAAGAGGGCCCTACCCAGGCCCAGTCCCCTACCCCATCCCCGTAATTCCACCTAACCGTTGGACAGTAAGGGGCAATTTATCATGGCCAATCCACCTTGGCCTGTGCATCTTTGGGAGGAAACCGGAGCACCCGGAGTAAACCCACGCAGACACGGGGAGAACGTGCAGACTGCGCACAGTCACCCGAGGTAGGAATCGAACCCGGGTCCCTGGAGCTGTGAGGGAGCAGTGCTAACCACTGTGCCGCAATTCTTCCGCCTTAGAAATAAATAGAAAACGCAAATACGTTTTCTTTTTCTTCATTGTTGGGATATGAGCAATGTTGGGAAGGCCCATCCCCAATTGCTTTAAGAAGGTGATGATGGACCGTTGCAAATGCGGTGATGGTGCGTCTTTGGTGCTTCTTTCTCACAGGGCACGGCTATAACTGGGTGGTTTGCTCGGCAATTTCAGGGAGAGTTAAGAATCAGCCACATTGGCATGGGGCTGAAGTCACATGGAAGCCAGGCTCAGCAGGGATGGCAGACTTCCATTTCCTGAAGGCCATTGGCAAAGGAGATGAGATTTTCCAATGATCACTATTGACAAGACCAGCAATTTTCTTCTACAGATTTATTAATGAACTAAATTCAAATTCAGCCAGCTGCGGCCATGGTGACTCCCCATCATTAGCCTAGGCCTCTGGTTTAACAGTAACATAACCACAGCACTGCCAGCCAGTTTAGCTCAGTTGGCAGGATGGCTGGTTTATGATGCAGAGCGAAGCCACCAGTGTGGGTTTGATTCCTGTACTGGCCTGAGGTTCTTCATTTTTTAAAAAATGTTAAAGTGCCCAATTCTTTTTCCCCCCCCAATTAAGAGGCAATTTAGCGTGGCCAATCCACCTACCCTGCACATATTTTCGGTTGTGGGGGTGAGACCCACGCAGGCATGGGGAGAATGTGCAAATTCCGCACGGACAGTGACCCAGAGCCGGGATCGAACCTGGGACCGCGGCGCCGAGAGGCAGCAGTGCTAACCACTGCACCACCGTGCCGCCCCTGCTTTTGGTTATTCTCAGCATAGGACCCCTGTCTGAGGTGTGATCCTCAGGTTAAATCACCACCAGTCAGCTCTCCCCCTCAAAGGGGAAAGCAGCCTCTGATTATCTGGGACTGTGTGTTACTTACTTACCGTCTGCCTATTCCACATTCACTGGGATACACAAATGTAGAGAGAAGTGGTTGTATTGATCCAGCTCTTGCATGTATCTTAGAATCTTCCCAAATGCATTTTGCACAAAATCCTTTGAGGTGCCGTGACACTGTGTTACAGAGAGGAAAGGCACCCATCTTGCGCACAGCAAGATTCCAAAAGCAGCAATGAGGTGAATGTCTAGATCCACTGGTTCTTGTAGTGGTGGTGGTGGTTAAGGGGAGGAATGTTGGCCAAGACTCTGAGAGAGCGCCATGCTCTTAAAATAACGTCAGGAGGCTTTTACCATCCATTTGTACCTACAGAAGGGACTGGTTTCACACAGGACAGACTGTAACTTTGGCAGAAGGTAACAACAATGTGTCATTTGTTGGGATGTAACTCAATGATAGTGCACCATGTGCAGTGAGCTCCCTAACTCAGCTGTGCCGTCACTTAGAGGGACAATGTCAGTTGTCCACTCAACAATTAGCCAGGTTGCATCTGAAGAAGGCAATGTGAAGGACTGAAGGTGCAGAGGAACATAGGCGAGGACTGGGGGCATTTTTAATTGAACTCCCCAATTGAGCAATTATCCAGTTGAAGAGAATTGCGGGGTGGAGGGATGCAGCAGAGTCCACAGACTCAGCTTACGTGCCCTGAAGGGGGTATGCAAAAAAAAAAAGCCGATTGGCTTTGTCAGGTCTAGCTGCTGTTCTCCCTCCTCCTATGTACAAAGCTTTTAAGCTTCTACTTTGGTGCCTCCATGATATTGATGTTGTATTAAATTGTATTGTTACGCATATGGATAAACAGGCGGAGGATATTGATTGATTAAAAATCGTGAGCACCGCGGAGGCTAGGCTGCATCGTCACCCCCGGTAATGACATTTTGGTTTAGTTAGTTAAGTTTCCATTTAAAGTTTCCATTTCCTCATTGCAGAGGCCCATAGGCTGATGCCCATCCCCTCACGTTTTTGTTAAATTCATTGACCTTTTTGGTTTATTAACAGAGTATTAAGAAGGGCTGACTATTTGAAGGGGCTGCTCCTCACGGTTTGGTTACACTTCAGCCCCCCTTTGGTCACTTGGTGTGGAGGTGAGGGGGGCTGCGGGCAGGTCAAGAGGACCTCCTCATGGATATGCTCCTGGGTCTGGCCAAAGTGGCCAGTAAGAGGTCCAGGCAGCAGTTCGCGGAGGGAGTTATTGGGCCTGTCTGCCTGCCTCTATTCCACAGCCACATTCATCCCCAGTCGTCCCTGGGAAGGGAGCACGCAATGTCCAGGTCTTCCACGTCCCGTGGGGATTGAGTGTATCATCAGTCCTGGAAATGACATTTTAATGTAATTAAATAGATTTCCTTTAAAGTTATGTCCCTTGTCACAGTGCTCCTTTTAGGGACTGTCACCTTTGCCAGTTTATTTTATTAGTTTATTGATTTCAGAAGAGTATAAAGAAGGATTGTGGTATCATAGGGTTGTGATAATCGCATGTGCCATATGCGCAAAAGTTCTGTCCTTCAATTCATAGTTGATTGATTGGTTGATTGATTTATTGTCGCATGTACCGAAATACAGTAAAAAGTATTTTTCTGCAGCCAAGGAAACACAATAGACAAAAAGGAATAATCAACAGAGAACATTGACAAATGGTACATCGACAAACAGTGATTGGTTACAGTGCGGAACAAGGGGCCAAACAAAGCAAATACATGAGCAAGAGCAGCATAGGGCGCCGTGAATAGTGTTCTTACAGGGAACAGATCAGTCCCAGAGGGGGAGTCGTTGAGAAGTCTAGTAGCTGTGGGGAAGAAGCTGTTCCTATGTCTGGATGTGCGGGTCTTCAGACTTCTGTATCTTCTGCCTGATGGAAGGGTCTGGAAGAGGGCAAAGCCTGGGTGGGAGGGGTCTGTGACATTGCTGTCTGCCTTCCCAAGGCAGCGGGAGGTGTAGACAGAATCAATGTGGGGGTGGCAAGCTTGTGTGATGCGTTGGGCTGAGTTCACCACACTCTGCAGTTTCTTGCGATCTTGGGCCGAGCAGTTGCCATACCAGGCTGTGATGCAGCCGGATAGGATGCCCTCTATGGTACATCTGTAGAGGTTTGTGAGAGGTGATGCAGACATGCCGAATTTCTTTAGCTTCCGTAGGAAGGAGAGACGTTGTTGGGCTTTCTTGACTGTCGCATCAACGTGAGTGGACCAGGACAGACTGTTGGTGATGGTGACCCCCAGGAACTTAAAACTATCGACCTTCTCCCCTTCAGAGCCATTGATGAAGCCGGGAGTTTGTGTCGTGCTACGCTTCCTCAAGTCGATGATCAGTTCCTTGATCTTGCTGACATTTAGAGAGAGGTTGTTTTCATGCAACCAAGTGATCCATCTCCCTCCTGTAGACTGATTCTGTTTGAGATACGACCCACCACAGTCGTATCATCCACAAACCTATAGATCGAATTGGAGTTAAATCTTGCCACACAGTCATGGGTGTATAGGGAGTACAGTCGGGGACTGAGCACACATCTCTACGGGGCCCCGGTGTTGAGGACTATTGTGGAGGAGGTGCTGTTGCCTATCCCGACAGATTTTGGTCTGTTGGTGAGGAAGTCAAGGATCCAGCTGCACAGGGAGGGGTCAAGTGCAAGATTGCAGAGTTTGGTTGTTAGTCTTGTCGGGATAATGGTGTTGAAGGCGGAGCTGTAGTCTATGAACAGCAGTCTGACGTAGGTGTCCTTGTTGTTGAGGTGTTTGAGTGTTGTATGTAGGTCCAGGGAGATAGCATCTGCTGTGGACCGGTTGCAGCGATAGGTGAACTGCAGTGGATCGAGACCGTCTGGGAGGCTGGCGTTGATCCGTCTCATGACTAGTCGCTCGAGGCATTTCATGATAACAGACATCAGGGCCACCGGTCGGTAGTCATTGAGGCACGCTACCTTGTTCTTCTTTGGTACTGGTGGCTGGAAAATGTAGTGTCGTGATTCTAACACAACCTTGACCCCGCTTGCAAATTTTCAGTGCCCCTTTAAGGGACTGTAATTAGTTTACCAGTTAATTAGTTTATTAGATTTACTCAGAAGAGAATAAAGGGGGAGCGCTGGGACACTGAGCTGGTTGGTAGGAAGGAGGCAGCGATGCATACTGCTGCACCAGGAAATAAACCAACCATTGAGAAAAGAATTGACGTATAGTTGGATGCTTCACAATTCATTTCCCACACAAATGGCAGAACCAAGATAGAGCACAAGAACAGGTTGAAGATGTATAACACTTGTTAAAATTTCCTCAAGATGCTTTTCAGGAGCGATATCAAATAAAATGTGACCTGGCACAAAATGTCACAAGGAGATAGTGGGACAGGTGGGCCAACAGCATGATCAAAGAGATAGGTTTTCAGGAAAGGACTCAAGGGGGAAAGAGATGTGCAGAGGAGGAAGGCTACAGGGGCAAGGCAGATAGGCTTATGTTTTTTTAATTCATTTACGGGTGTGGGTATCGCTGGCTAGGCCAGCATTTATTGTCCATCCCTAGCTGCCCTCCAGAAGTGCTGGGTGTTCGTCTTGAATCTTGCAGACCCTGAGGTGTAGGTACACCCACTCTGCTGTTAGGGAGGGAGTTCCAGAATTTTGACCCAGCGACAGTGAAGGAACGGCTGATACATTTCCAAGTCCGGATGGTGAGTGACTTGGAGGGGAACCCCCAGGTGGCGGTGTTCCCCATATATCTGCTGCCGTTGTCCTTCTAGATGGTGGAGGCCGTGGGTTTGGAAGGCGCTGCATAAGGAACCTTGGTGAATTCCTGCAGTGCATCTTGCAGATGGTACACACGGCTGCCGTTGTCTGTCGGTGGTGGAGGGAGTGTATGTTTGTGGAAGGGGGTAGCAAGCTCAGAGAGTTGTGGAGTTGGAGGAGGTTTGAGAGAATTGGAGGAACCCAGGAATTATTGAAAAAAGAGTAAAGAACTCACCACATTGTGAAACAAACATCACAGCCCAACACTGTTTGATGGGTTATAAAAAATAGCAATGTTTCCTTGTCTATAGAGATGGATGCAATTCTTTTACTTTTAAACGGACAGGTTTAGAGTGATTCAGACTATAGTTTTCAAAGTAAGTGTCATTGTGATACTTTGCACCTCTTAGTAAGTTCGCTGTTTTGTTATAACCAGCTCCGAAGTATTTGGCAGACTGCTTCCCAGACATCATCATCCTGGATGAGCAGAAATTTTCCCCAACCAAATATTGGGAAGACTGAAGGTGTTTTCTTCAGGCTCCGTTACAAATTCCGCGCCTGATGACTCCCTCAGTCTCCCTGGTCACTGGCTGAGTCACTCACAACCTCGGCAACCTATTGGCGATTCCTCGTCATCATCGTCACCAACACGTCTACTTCCATCTCCGTCGCCACGGCCCGACACATTCCTCCACGTACCTACCCTCCAAAAGAGCAGACTACCCAGGTCCACTCCCCACCCACCCTGCCGTATCCCCGTAAGCTAACCTGCACAGCCCTGGACACGAAGGGGCAATTTTAGCACGGCCAATCCACCTAACCTGCACATCTTTGGACTGCGGGAGGAAACCGGAGCACCCGGAGGAAACCCATGCAGACACGGGGAGAACGTGCAAACTCCACACAGATAGTGACCTGAGGTTGGAACTGAACCAGGATCCCTTAGCTGTGAGGCAGCAGTGCTAACTACTGTCCTGACTCACCAACCCTCTCACTTTTCCTTTCAGCCGTCTTTAAAACCTGTCCTTTTGACCAAACTTGGTCACCCCTCCTGATGGCTCAACATCATGTTTTGCCTAATTACAACTCCAGTGACGCTCCGTGGGATACATCACCATATTAAAGGCGCTATATAAATGCACATCGTTGTTTTATTCCCTCTCACTGAGAGACGGTGATAATAATCTTTCGTTCTCCACGTGTCTGCTTGGTTTACCTCCGGCTGCTCCAGCTTCCTCCCACAATTCTGAATTCTCCCTCCGTGTAGCCGAACAGGCGCCGGAATGTGGCGACGAGGGGATTTTCACAGTAACTTCATTGGAGTGTTAATGCAAGCCTACCTGTGACAATAAAGATTATTATAAAAAGAGGATTCCACTCAGCCCATTGAGAACTCCCTGCTAATGTTCACCCATAGTCTGACTCCATTTACACATCTTGGTTCCGGAGCCCTGGAAACCTTTCTTTTAAACAAAGGTGCACTCACCTCAATCTTCAAAGCTACAATGGTCTCCCCGGCCTCCGGGACACTTTGGGAAGAACGTTCCAGATGTCCTCCACCGCTTCTGCGAGACAGGTGCTTCCTGATTGGCCCGGCGCTGATTTTTAGTCAGCCTCCAGGTCATGATTCCCACCCCTTGCCAGGAAAAGCGGTTCCTTTATCTCCGAGCGCGTTAATGTTTTACGCACTCTCTGCTCAAATCACGCCTCATTCCTTTACACACAAGAGAATTATACTCACCTGGATGGCCTCAGTTTGTTGTGTTGAAGAAGATAATAACCAATTCAAAATAAACAGGGTGACATCTCCACGGAGAGGGATGTCAGACACAGATGGAAAGCCTATTTTCAGGTCCCTAATAAATAGCAATTATTGACAAACTAATTGGATAAAATGGCAGGGATTTATTCCCTGTGGGAATATTTTCGAATGCAGTCATTATTAATGGAGTGCGGTTTGCTCGGTAGACAGGCTCTGGGACTGTCGATCACACGCTACCTATTAAGACGTTTCCCCAATCCCATTATGGCAGGTTATGAGAATTGAATCCGATAAATCTGGCAGCCGGCTCGCACCAGGAAAAAGAAAGGAATTTCCTCGGCGGCTGCAACGTTGTGGGTGGAATTGTTTTGCGTCGCAAAGGCTCTGAGTTTAGGCCTCGCTCCGGGGACGTGAGTACACAAATCGAGGATGGGCCTTGCCGAGCAGCGCCGTGCCCAAATTGACTGCCATGTTTCCCGCTTTAGACCGGTGACTGCTCTGTTAAAAAAGGTTTGGCCACACAGTGCTTTGAGACACCTGCTGGTAGTGAAAGGATCTCGATACAAAAGGGCAGCATGGTGGCGCAGTGGGTTAGCACTGCTGCCTCAGGGCACCGAAGTCCCGGGTTCGATCCCCGGCTCTGGGTCACTGTCTGTGTGGAGTTTGCACATTCTCCCCGTGCTTGAGGGCTTTCGCCCCCCACAACCCCAAAGATGTGCAGGGTAGGTGGATTGGCCACGCTAAATTGCCCCGTAATTGGAAAAAATGAACTGGGTACTCTAAATTTATATTTTTTAAAAAATCTTGATAAATGTCAGTCTTCTTTATTTGAAAAGTTCGTCCGAAGGGCATCAAGGAGGGGACCCCAATGCCCCCTTCCCCTGGTCCTGCTCATACGTCGATCCAAACCCTCACTTCACGATTACCTCCCTGATGCCCTCTCGCTTGGTCCAGTCGAAGCCCACACGGTTGCGGAAACATGACCGCCGCTCCCTCCGTGCCGCACCGGAATGTCAGTATTGGTTCTTGTGCCCAGTCCCCGGAGTGGTACTCGAGCCCGGGGTCTTATGGTCGAGAGGCAAACGTGCGGCCAACTGAGCCACAGCCGGCAAGCTCGGCGTTCCCGCGAGTGACTTCCGAACTCATCCTTTTTCCACTGGGGCACCTCTTGTCATTCCCCTTGGCTGCTGTACAATATGTTGCAATTCCCCCATTGAAACTTGGCCAGGTGTAAGTGGGCCAGAGATACACCCGTCGCCAACCCCTGTTCCTGCCTCTGCACTGGGCACACAAAACCCCTGAATATTCCCTCACGTTACAAGCGCAGTTTGCTGCATATTACTACTGTCACGTGGAATAATGTGGATTTACATCAGCAGTTTAATATAATAAAACATCACAATGATGTTTCACAGATAACATTCGACACCGAGATAGGATTATAATTCTTACAGTGCCGAAGGAGGTCATTCGGCCCATCGAGTCTGCGCCGACCCTCTGAATGAGTACCCTACCTAAGGCCGATATAACGTGCACGTTTCTGGACACTAAGGGCCAATTTTAGCATGGCCAATCCACCCAACCTGCACACCTTTGGACTATGGGAGGAAAACGGAGCATCCGGAGGAAACCCATGCAGAGACGGGGAGGACGTGCAAACTCCACACAGACAGTCCCCCAAGGCCGGAATTGAAACCGGCTCCATAGCGCTGTGAGGCCACAGTGCTAAGCACGGTGCCACCGTGCCGCCCACAATATAGATGGGATGAATGGCATGTTTCTGTGTCCTAATTTCCCTGGTCCATGACATTGATCTTCCAGTACCAAGAAGGTAATAGTAAAACAGGGGACCTTATACCTGGTCAAAAGGGTTGGCTCTAAGAAGCATTGTTAAGGGGGAGCGAGAGTGGGGAGAGGGTGAGGGAGGGAATTCAGGAGATTAGGGTCTTGACAACTGTAGCCACAACCACTGCCTCCCCTCCCCCCACTCCAAAAAATATGAGTGACGCAGCAATACAGAGTGCTGTCGGCTGATGGAGGTAAAGGAGGGGGAAGGCGAGGCCATGGAAGGATATGAACGTGTGGGTCCGAGGTTTCAAATCGGGGGCATTGCCAAACCTGGAGCCAACGAGTACAGGGGCGATGAGCGAATGAAGCATAGACTGAATCAGGGGGTGGGCAGTCAGAGTCTTGGGTGAACTGATCATGGAACATTACAGCGCAGTACAGGCCCTTCGGCCCTCAATGTTGCGCTGACCTGTGAAACCACTCTAAAGCCCATCTACACTATTCCCTTATCGTCCATATGTCTATCCAATGACCATTTGAATGCCCTTAGTGTTGGCGAGTCCACTACTATTGCAGGCAGGGCATTCCACGCCCTTACTACTCTCTGAGTAAAGAACCTACCTCTGACATCTGTCTTATATCTATCTCCCCTCAATTTAAAGCTATGTCCCCTCGTGCTAGACATCACCATCCGAGGAAAAAGGCTCTCACTGTCCACCCTATCCAATCCTCTGATCATCTTGTATGCCTCAATTAAGTCACCTCTTAACCTTCTTCTCTCTAACGAAAACAGCAATTTCCAACGGAAAGAGCAATCAGTTAGGAAATCACTTGAAGGAGCGTTGTGTGGCTAAGTTGGTGGCGCAGTTCCCTCTCAACCACAAGGCTCTGATATTCAAGCCCCACCCTCGGGGTTGAGTGTAAAAATCAAGGCTGACATTCCAGTGCAGTACTGAGGGAGTGCTGCACTGTCAGAGGCCAGCCGGGACAACATCGTAACGGTCTGATGTTGGCAAATAGAAAATCATCATCTGTGATGCGAAGTGTGCGGAGGACCCTGAAAGTCTGCAGAGGGATATAGATAGTTTAAGTCAGTGGGCAAGGGTCTGACAGATGGAGCACAATGGAGGTCATCCATTTTGGGAGGAATAACAGCAAAATGGACTATTATTTAAATATTAAAAATTGCAGCCTGCTGCTGTGCAGAGGGACCTGGGTGTCCTTGTGCATGAATCACAAAATGTTGGTTTGCAGGTGCAGCAGCTAATGAAGAAGGCAAATGGAATATTGTCCTTCATTGCTAGAGGGATGGAGTTTAAAAACAGGGAGGTCATTTATTTATTTTTTGGCAGATTTTGTTTTGTTATAAATTTAGAGTACCCAATAATTTTTTTTCCAATTAAGGGGCAATTTAGCGTGGCCAATCCACCTACCCTGCACATCTTTGGGTTGTGGGGGTGAGACCCACGCAGACACGGGAGGAATGTGCAAACTCCACACGGACAGCGACCCGGGGGCCGGGATCGAACACGGATCCACAGCGCCGTAGGCAGCAGCGCTAACCACTGCGCCACCGTGCCGCCTAGGAGGTTATGTTGCAGCTGTATAGGGTGCTGGTGAGGCCACACCTGGAGTACTGTGTGCAGTTTTGGTCTCCTTACTTGAGAAAGGATGTACTGGCGCTGGAGGGTGCGCAGAGGAGATTCACTAGGTTGATTTCGGAGTTGAGAGGATAGGAGGAGAGACTGAGTCGACTGGGGCTGTACTCCGATTGGAATTTAGAAGAATGAGGAGGGATCTCATAAAATTATGAAGGAAATAGATAAGATAGAAGCAGGGAGATTGTTTCCACTGGCGGGTGAAACTAGAACGAGGGGGCATTGCCTCAAATTATGGGGGAGCAGATTTAGGACTGAGTTGAGGAGGAACATCTGCACCCAAAGGGTCGTGAATCTGCGGAATTCCCTGCCCAGTGAAGCAGTTGAGTGTTTCTTAGGCAAAACTAGATAGATTTTTGAACAGCAAAGGAACTAAGGGTTATGGTGAGCGGGCGAGTAAGTGGAGCTGGGTCCACAAAAAGATCAGCTGTGATCTTATTGAATGGTGGAGCAGGCTCGAGGGGCCAGATGGCCGACTCCTGCTCTTAGTTCTTGTGTTCTTATGTTCACTTGGGCATGCTATTCTGAGAACGGGGTTGCAATATCCTGGGGGAACTGTAACCCTGCGTCCAACTACTGTCAAACCAGATAGAGTCAGAGAAGTTTACAGCATGGAAACAGGCCCTTCGGCCCAGCTTGTCCATGTAACTGTCCAACTGTTTTTAAAGGAAAAAATTGTACCCGCCTCTACCACTGCCTCTGGCAGCTCGTTCCAGATGCTCACCACCCTCTGTGTGAAGACATTTCCCCTCTGGTCTCTTTTCTATCTCTCCCCTCTCACCTTAAACCTGTGCCCTCGAGTTCTAGACTCCTCTACCTTTGGGAAACGATGTCGACTATCTACCTTATCTATGTCCCTCATTATTTTATAGACCTCTATAAGATCATCCCTAAGCCTCCTACGCTAGATGGAAAAAAGTCCCAGCCTATCCAGCTTCTCCTTATAGCTCAGATCATCAAGTCCTGGTAGCATCCTCGTAAATCTCTTCTGCCCTACGGGAGACTTTGTACCTAAGGGCATTGTTGAGGGAGTTAAGTCCCTGACTGATTCTGTCACCGAAAAGAATTGGGTGCGAATACCAGATACAAGAGGGCAATAGCGTTCTCTGCTCCTTGATCCTAAAATTCTCGACCTCGATGATCTTCAGGTTTACCAAAAAAAAAAATGTTTGTATTTTCTACTAAAGTGTAGCTCGGCACAGTTGTATGCAAATTTTACAGGTGCACATTTGCATATGAGAGAGAGAGAACAATTTATATTGCATGGGCTTTATCGTGTTTCGCAGAGATTCCCCAAGCACTACGCATGCAATGAATCACTTTGAAGTTTAGTCAGTGTTATGTAGGAGGACATGTAAACTGAGCAGAATGCAAATCATGGAGAAATGAAATTGTGTGATTTACAGCAGAGCGGTCTTTGTGAAGGGGTGTTTGATCAATGTCTTTTTTTATAAGATTGAAGATCTAGAATAGCTCCCATTTCGTCTGCCACATGGTGATATTGACAACTGCCTCAGCAATGGCATGTGTCACCTTGCACTGTTGCGTACTGTTGGAGAACTGAATGACTTGGTCACAAACTACTCCCTCAAAGGTGGATAGATCCTTCCTTTTGTTAAAAAAAAGCACCCTCTACATTACAAGGAGGCAGAAAGAACCCCCGCCTCCCCGCCATCCCAGCCCCCGGGAGCAACGTTGGCATGGAGCCACCCCACGCCAGTAATAATAATCTTTATTGGTGTCACAAGTAGGCTTACATTAACACTGCAATGACGTTACTGTGAAAATCCCCTAGTCGCCACACTCCGGCGCCTGTTCAGGTACACTGAAGGAGAATTCGGAATGTCCAATTTACCGAACATCACGGCTTTCGGGACTTGTGGGAGGAAACCGGAGCACCCGGAGGAAACCCACGCAGACACGGGGAGAATGTGCAGACTCCACACAGACAGTGATTGCCGGGAATCGAATCCAGGGCCCTGGCGTTGTGAAGCAACAGTGTTAACCACTGTGCAATCGCCACAGTATGTTGAGGAGCTAACAAGGGAACTGGCCATCGTGGACTGGGTGTTGTGCAATGAGAAAGGATTAGTTAGCAATCTAGTTCTGAGAGAACTCTTGGGGATGAGTGACCATAATATGATAGAACTCTTTGTCAAGGTGGATAGTCAGGTAGTGAGCCAGCCCACCCCCCAGCCATAACATGCTGGGGGCGGAGCAGAGTGGGACTTTCGGGCCCCTCCGTGGGGAGGAGGTTCCGTCCTGGGATTGACCAGCGGCCTCCAGCATTCCCGGCTCACTGCGGTCTCCGGTGATCTGGGACGGAAGGCAGGCCCGAGGAGGAGACCCAGCGGAGCGAGGTGAATTCGGGGACAGGGCGGCGGGGTGTGGTGTATCCATAACGTGGCCCAAGAGGTTTCTGTGTGTCAACTTTTAAACCCTTCCCGACGCAGGGCAGGCGGGCGAGATTCTTGATCAGCCACATGGTGGAAAGAACGTTGGGAATCCCGGCCATCACTATCCACACAGCTCCAGACTGCGACGTGCACGTTGCCACGGCAACAGGGACTACCGGACACGCTGAAGGGTCATTGTTCTGAGGTCCAACTCACCGCCTCAGTGAAACTAGCACACATTTGACAATCATGAGTGCCTCCCCCAAAATATCCAGAAGTAGGTTGTTCTGCATGAGAGGCGGGGTGAAGATTAGCTTCCGTGTTTCCCTCCGACCGCCCGTTTAAATCAAAAATGACCGGATTTGTCTAACGCGCCAGAACGTCAGGATGTCCCAAAATGCTGCACAGCCACTCCGATAATTCTGAAGCGCAGTCGCTGTTGTAATGCAGAAAACGCAGCAGCCAATCTGCGCACAGCAAGATCCCACGCACAGCACTGACGTGATGGTCGGTTATTGTGTCACCGGCAGTGTTGGCCGGTATAGACATTGGTAGAGGATGCTGGGAAGATCTGCCCCCCTCCCTACCACCCCCCCCCCCCCCCACCCCCCCTGCTCCACCCCCACAACTGCTCTTCCTCGACTCATGAGAGAGGGCCTCACAGGCCCGCAGATTTTACTGACGGTGCAGCACCTCATCAGGAGAGTCAGCCCCGATCTCGGGCTCACAGCTCATGGAGAGAGTGGGGCTTGAAACCTCTGACGGCAACCAACTGAGTTACCATAAAAACCCTACAGTGCAGAAGGAGGCCATTCAGCCCATCGCGTCTGCACAAATTCTCCGAGACAGCACCCTACCCAGGTCATCCACCCAACCTGGACACTAAGGAGCAATTTAGCGCGGCCAATCCACCTAACCTGCGCATCATTTGGACTGTGGGAGAAAACCGGAACACCCGGAGGAAACATTTGCAGACACGGGGAGAGTTTGCAAACTCCACATAGCCAGTCACCCGAGGCCGGAATCGAACCCGGGTCCCTGGCACTGTGAGACAGCCTTGCTAACCACTGTGCCGCCATGACGTCTAGTTACAGTTACAGCCTGAGCTCTATGTACGTCTGCACTCCCGCTAGACCTGAAGGACTTTGAACCTGCCCAATATCAAAGCAATTTACAGCAAGCCCAAAGATTGAATAGGTGTTTTCGATTTACTGGTTGTATCGCTTATGTTCATTAGATCACTCTTTGACTTCAAAATGTGGGAAAATAAATATCTTAATGGACTCAGGCGTAGTATATAAACTGCCAAAGAGATTTATTAAGCTGAAGATGGATGTCCACAGTAGCAGCGGATGAGCGTACAGTTTACAGCAGTAATAGCTTAACTACATCACCTAAAGTTGGTAGAAAATAGCAAAGGGCTGCGTGTGCTGCATTAAACTGAAAGACAAGGTGGTATTACTATTAGGCGGTAGTTAGTTTTGTTAACGGTTCAAAGAGTCTCCCAGACCTGATGATTCCAAATGGACCTCAAGAGTATAGACTGCAGCCAGACCACTAGGTCAGTGCACTTCTGCCTCTGAGTCCGAAGGTTGGGGGAGGTTCAAACCCTGCTCCAGGACTTCAACTCGAAACTCATGACTGAAGCTCGGGGGCCCTGCACGGCGAGGGATGACGTCTTTCAGTTGAGGTGTCTTCCCTTCCCCACTCAGGGAATGTGAAATGCCCCATGGTCACTATTTCCAAGAAGAGAAGAGGAGGGCAGCGCGGTGGCACAGCTGCTTCACAGCTCCAGGGCCCCGGGTTTGATTCCCGGCTTGGGTCACTGTCTGTGCGGAGTCTGCATGCTCTCCCCCGTGTCTGCGTGGGTTTCCTCCGGGTGCTCCTGTTTCCTCCCACAAGTCCAAAGATGTGCAGGGTTAGGTGGATTGGCCATGATAAATTGCTCCTTTGTGTCCAAAAATGATTAGGTGGGTTCATAGAAATTACAGTGCAGAAGGAGGCCATTCGACCCATCGAGTCTGCACCGGCTCTTGGAAAGAGCACCCTACCCAAGGTCCACACCTCCACCCTATCCCCATAACCCAGTAACCCCACCCAACATTAAGGGCAATTTTGGACACTAAGGGCAATTTATCATGGCCAATCCACCTAACATGCACATCTTTGGACTGTGGGAGGAAACCGGAGCACCCGGAGGAAACCCACGCAGACACGGGGAGGATGTGCAGACTCCGCACAGACAGTGACCCAAGCCGGAATCGAACCTGGGACCTTGGAGCTGTGAAGCAATTGTGCTATCCACAATGCTACTGTGCTGTTATGGGGATAAGGTGGAGGTGTGGGCATAGGTAGGGTGTTCAATCCAAGGGCCGGTGCAGACTCGACTCGATGGGCCGAATAGCCTCCTTCTGCACTGTAAATTCTATGAATTCCACCCCAACCCCCGCCCAATATTCACCCCTCAATCGACGTCGCAAGAAAAAAAACATATACGACCTGGGCATTATCAGATTGGTGTTTGTGGGATCCTGCTGTGTGAAATTGGCTGTTTCCGCGGCTACATTCACAGCCGGGTGTCCTTAGAGGTGGAGCACACAGTGTCAGCTCGATTAAAGCCTTCCGTGCCCAGTGCCTGTGGTGCTTTATCGACCTCTTGGCGTTGGCGTAGTGTTATTGCCGCTGGACTAGTAATCCAGAGACCCAGGGCGACGCTCTGGGGACCCGAGTTCGAATCCCACCATGCCAGAGGTGAAACTTGAATTCAATAAAAATCTGGAATGAAACCACTGCCGATCGTAATAAAAACCCATCTGGTTTTTCTTCAGGAATTTCTTCAGCCAGAGGGTGGTGAATCTGTGGAACTCTTTGCTGCAGAAGGCTGTGGAGGCCAAATCACTGAGTGTCTTTAAGACAGAGATAGATAGGTTCTTGATTAATAAGGGGATCAGGGGTTATGGGGAGAAGGCAGGAGAATGGGGATGAGAAAATATCAGCCATGATTGAATGGCGGAGCAGACTCGATGGGCCGAGTGGCCTAATTCTGCTCCTATGTCTTAAGGTTCACTAATGTCCTTCAGGGAAGGGGAAGCACATCTGCCGTCCTTACCTGGTCTGACCTACATGTGACTCCAGACTAACAGCGGTGTGGTTGACTCTTACATGACCTCAGGGATGGCCAATAAATGCTGCCCCACTCAGCGACGTGGGAGGAGACCACTCTGCCCCTCGAGCGTGCTCCGCCATTCAATAAGTTTGTGTCTGATCTGGTTGTAACCTCAACCCCACCTCCCTGCCCACCTCCAGATATCCTTCCAATTCCATGTTAATCCAGAATCTATCCAGCTCGGCCTTCAAAATATTCTTACAATCATAGAATTTACAGTGCAGAAGGAGGCCATTCGGCCCGTCGAGTCTGCACCGGCTCTTGGAACGAGCACCTTACCCAAGGTCAACACCTCCACCCTATCCCCATAACCCAGTAACCCCACCCAAACACTAAGGGCAATTTTGGACACTAAGGGCAATTTGTCATGGCCAATCCACCTAACCTGCACATCTTTGGACTGTGGGAGGAAACCGGAGCACCCGGAGGAAACCCACGCAGACACGGGGAGAACGTGCAGAGTCCGCACAGACAGTGACCCAAGCCGGGAATCGAACCTGGGACCCTGGCGCTGTGAAGCCACAGTGCTAACCACTGTGTTACTGTGCTGCCCTGCCCTGCTTCCTGGTATTAGTCTAGGGATTTGTCCCGGCTGCCTCAGAGTCTAGACTTAAAATTAATTGAAGGCAATTAAGGTCATCTGCAATTTCGTCTTAAGCCGATTATCTACACGGCATCATGTTTTAAACCTCATCCCCCACCATTAAATGTTGCTACTTCAGTGGCCTGCGGTTTCCGAACAGTGCCTGTGAGCTCACCCAGACCCTTGCCACTTAATGTTCCTTCAAGTCAAGCAGTCGCTTTGCAATTATACATTCACACCTCGAGATTTTGAACTCAAGCCGTTCCAAACCATCCGTGAGTAAAACATCTGACATCTCGAGCCAATTCTCCCAGAATGAACACTCGGTTCCCATTCAAGCACACCTCTTTTGTGTAGACACCTCAGAGTGTTGGCTCGCTTGCGAATCCTGTGATGCGCTGATATATTTTTAATCCTTCACTGCTTGATGCGGGACGTTCACACGTTATTGTTCTCCTTGTGTTTTTAATTTTTGATGTGAAATGCAGGCCCCCGAGAGTTTCCCTTCCCGCCCAGTAATCGTTTGCCTGTTTGTTTTTTCCCTTTTTCACATATCAATCTAGCCAGGGGCTGCGTGGCCATGTGGTGTTTACCCAGAATGCCATGGTAGTATGACCGTCCAAATAGGCAAGGCAACCAGTGTCATCAGGCGCGAGTCGTGCCCAACTTGGTGTTAGGACGAGGCCGTTGAATCTCGCGAGATTTGCAAAGCTGGAAACGCCTCGTGGGATTTAACGGTACCTCGCGACGCATTGCATCCGGCTTTCGCCCTCACTGGGCTTGATCCAGATCTGCATATTTAAATGAGACATTCGACTCATTTAAATGTTCATTCGTGGGATTGTCCCAGTGCCCGGGACCTAACGGCCGGGGCTGGGAGACCGCGCCAGGGCGCCGTGTAGTATTGCTTTCCACAAACGTGGAACGGTCCGAATTGCACCTGGGCGGGGGGGCGGGTCTCCCAGGCCATTGGAGACCCCCGGGCGGTCGGGGGCAGGACAGGGTGGCACCCTGGCACTCCCTCTGGTGCATGGGCACTTTGGCACTGCCAGCCTGGCACCAGAAATGTCTTAAGTGCGGCCTCAGCGGCGCACAGGGCTAAAGAGCTGGCTTTCAAGGCAGGCCAGCAACCCGGGTTCAATTCCCGTACCGGCCTCCCCGAACAGGCGCCGGAATGTGGCGACTAGGGGCTTTTCACAGTAACTTCATTTGAAGCCTACTTGTGACAATCGGCGATTTTGATTTTCAACTCCCCAAGGCCAAAAGAAACCCAGCAAAGTGCCGTCGAATAGCGGGTGTTTCTCGCCGCCGCAGCCTCCAAGAAACTCCCGCTAAAGCCGACCAAAATCAGACGTAGATTTTGAATCACGCCCATAGAGTCAGAGGGCGTAATCCAACAGCCATGCTGCACCAAAAAAGCAGCTTGCCACGGCGTAGCGTGGCCGATAAAGGCCGGGAGACCCCGCTCCCAGGCTCTACCCGGCTCGCAACACGATGTTGCGATGTAAATCAGCTAGCCTCACCTTAAAGTGGAGATTCCTGAGGTCCCTGAGGTTTTGAGATTCAGCTCCTGCGCCTCGAAGACCTCGAGCGAGCCCCGTTCAGCACTGGTCCCCACAGATGGAACGGCACTCGTCGGGGTCTCCCAGGGGGTCGGAGGCCCCCCAACCGCATGCCCTTTGGGCAGGGTGTGCCCTGGTGCTGCGGGTGCCACCTGGGTACCCTGGCAGTGTCAGCCTGGCACCCTCACATTGCCACCTGGTGCCAGCCTGGCACTGCCAAGGTGACCAGGTGGCAGTGCCAAGCCAGCATCTTTTGCTTTGAGTGCATGCACGCGATCGGGCCATGGGTGCCGTGTTGCCTGATGGGGACCATCCGGGGACCCTCCCATAGTGCATTCAGGATGTGGAGGGGATGGGGGTCGCTTCAGGGGCCACGGCGATCACTCCGCAGTTCACAAAATGGGGCTATGTGCGACTTCAGCCGCGCATTCCCTCCTGAGGCCCCTTATACAACGCGAGTTGCGTTGCACAGTCATGTGTTTCTTGGGGCCAAGTGTGCTGGGAAACACACGGCTAAACGTGCTCGCTGGGGGAATTTGTTCCCAATAGGTTAAATCATGTCCAGAGTGTTTTACAGCACAGAAAGAGGCCAATTGTGTCTACGACGGCCATCAAGCATCTAATTATTCTAATCCCATTTTCCAGCACTTGCTTCCTAGCCATTGGGCGTTTCAAGTGCTCATTTAAATACTTCTTAAATACCATTATTTCAGGCAGCGAGTTTTAGAGATTCCAACCACACTCTGGGTGAAAAAGCTTTTACTTCAATCGCCTCTTAATCTCTTCCCCCTTATCTTAAACCTAGACACCCCTCTACTAAGGCTGAAGGGCCTGTACTGTGCTGTACTGTTCTATGTTCTATCCACCCTATCAATGACCCTCATAATCGATCAGGTCCCTCCCCCCTTCTCCACTCCAGGGAGAACAACCCAAGCCCATCCAGTCACTGTTCATAGCTGAAATACTCCATCCCAGTTACCATCCCGGCGAATCTCCTCGGTACCCTCTCCAACGCAATTCACTCGTGCACGTTAATCATCGCAGAGCATGAGGCAAACTGCAAGCGAGAGAAAGAAAGAGAGATTGATTCTTAACTATGTGGAATATTGTTGCCTTCATATCTCTGCTCCCTTCCCTTGGAGAACCATATAAAGTTGCTGAAGGGTTCCTGGGCTGATTAACAGTCTGGCGAGGTGGCATAATTTTCATTTTCCCACCTGTATTCTCTCTCCCCTCCAGGGGCAGCAGGAAAAAGGGGGAAGATGAACGGTCAGGAAGGCTGTAACATGATTGCTCCATCCATTGCTATAACCGTTGATGAACCAGCTAATGGCAGGGCCTAATTCTTTGCACGACAATGCACCAGACCCTGCGATAAAGAGTAGTAACTCTGGGCCAGGATTTTAAATTAGTGCAAGGTTTGGATGGGCGATGGGTAGGTAGGGGCACTTCCAGCCTCCACGACGGTTCACCACCATGACCTTGACTCTCAGCCATTTCAATTAGAGAGGTGTAATGTTCTTGTCGGATGGCCTGATTTATTACAAGAACACTTATAGCTAAAGCTATAAACAATTTATTAACATTAACTGTGGGTAAACTATATACAAAACAACAGATGAATAACAGTAAAATCATGCACAAGCAACCTCTCTCTTCAACGTCCTCCAGCCAGTCTGAGGTCAGCTGACTCTAACATTCACTCATACACTAGTGAGACCCTAGTGGTCAGTCAGCGAATTACCACACAACCAAGGGGGTGGAAGGAACGGAATATGCGGGAAAATTGATTTTGGACCACCCTCCGCACTATCCAGATGTGAGACTTTGTTCGGCTCAAGCGCAGAGGCCGGGTTAGAGATTGGATTCGGGGCTTTTGGCAGACCAGGAGTCTGTGGGAGTGATTAAGTATTATGTTGGAGCTCATTAGAACGGGGAGGAGTCGCCAGCCACATTCTGGGAGGCGGTGGTCCGGGGAGAAATTATCCCATTCAAGGCCCATTAAAATAGGAATGGGAGGGCGGGGAAGTGGCGATTGTTGGATGAGATAGTGGAGGTGGGCAGGAGGTCGGTTGACCCCCAAAGCAGTTGCTGGCGGAAAGAAAGAGGCTGCAGGGGCAGTTTGACCGGTTGGTGATGGGAAGGCCGATGGGCACGGGGGCTGCAGTGTGGGTACGGGGAGGAGGCGATCTCTTATGTTGGCCCACCAGCTACGTGGCAGCGTTGAGGGAAATCCTGCAGGGAAAGGCAGAGTAGGGGGAGGGGGTGGAGGGGCAATGGTGTTAGATCCAGAGGGGGGGGGGGGGGGGGTTGCGGTGGGGAGAAGGCTGGTCGGGTCAGTTCCTAGACCGGCTGGACTTCCCGGAGTTGGAGGCAGGGAAGAAACAGGCACTGGAGGAACCATTAGGTCAAAAGGAGGTGATGGAGTGGATTAGCATGATGCAGTCGGGTAAGGCACCAGGGCCAGATGGCTTTCCGACGGAATTTCATAAGCAGTCCGCGACGGAGTCGGCCCCCCACCTTCTGGGTAAGTTTAATGAAGCAGCGGAGAAGTGGGGACTGCCGGCTACGCTGGCGCAGGCGCCAGTTTTACTGAGTGCCCATCTCGCTGCTGAACATGGATAGCTGGCAAAGGTATTAGCGAGAAGGTTGGAGAGGTGTGTAGCGGAGGTGGTCTCGGAGGACCAAATGGGGTTTGCGAAGGGGAGGCAGCTTTCTAGTAATATTAGGACGTTGCTAAACGTGGGGGGGGGGCATTGAATGCCGGAGGTGATTGATTATGTCAATAGACTTGGAGAAGGCCTTTGACTGGGTTGGGTGGAGGTATTTGTTCGAAATCCTGGGGAGGTTCAGGTTTGGGCTGAGGTTTGTGACGTGGGTTTGGCTGTTGTACGCGACTCCCCCCTCCCCCATGGCAAGTGTGCGAACTAATGAGATAAACCCGGGGTATTTTGGGCTGCACAAGGGAACATGGCAGGGGTGTCCGCCTGCCCCCCATGCTGCTCACGCTGGGAATTGAGCCCTTGGTAATGGCACTTTGGGCATCGGTATGGCGAGGTCTTCCCGGTAAACACTTCGGGGGGAGGGGGGGGGGTAAACCTGCTGTTTAAGGTGGCAAGGGGGAGGTTCCGGTATTTGGGGTTCCAGGTAACGCATAAATGGGCTATGATGCATAGGGAGAACCTGACAGGGTTGTTGGAGGAGGCCAAGGGGGATCTTAAACAGTGGGATACTCTGCATTTGACATTGGCAGGGAGGGTACAGGTGGTTAAGATGCACACACTGCCGGAATTCCTGCTTGTTTCTCAGTCCCTCCCGCTTTTCCTCCCCAAGGCTTTTTATCGGAAGGTAATTTCGGATCTGTGTGGGCAGGGAGGGTGAAGAGGGCTCTGTTGAAGAGGCGGGAAGGGGGACTGGCGCTCCCGAATTCGCTGCAATACTATTGGGCAACCAATGTGGAAAAGGTGGGACAATGGTTGCAGGGTGAGGACATGGCAGAGTGGGGCAGGTTGGAGGAGGAGTCTTGCGAGGGGACGGGCCTGAGGCCGTGGTGAACCCTCCCCCCCCCCCCCCCCCCCCCCCCTCTGTGGTTCGCCCCGAGGAGGTACATGAGCAGTCTGGTGTTGGAGTCATCCATAAAAATCCGGAACCAACTGAGGGGGCACTTAATGCTGGGGGACTTGTTGGTGATGACTCCACAGTTTGGGAATCATAGGTTTGCCTGGGGAGGGTGGGGGGGGGGGGGGGGGGGAGAGTGGATGGGATATACAGGAGATGGAGGGAGGAAGGGTTAGTATGGGTCAGGGACATGTTTGAGGAGGGCAACTTACCTGGGCTGGAGGAACTGCGGGAGAAGCTCCAGCTACCATGGCGGAGTGAGCTCGCGCACATGGAGCTGCCCTCAATCCCTCAGACACCGGAATATACGCTGATGGAGAAAATGTTACTCCCGGGTGAAGGGGCGATGATAGGAATGGGGACATATATGGGATGGTTGGGAGAGGAGAGCATGACCTTAGTGAAAAGGATCAAGCAGAGGTGGGAGGAGGAGTTGTGGAGGGAGATAGTTTGGGGACTTTGGTGCGAAGCAATTGCCAACTCAACCTCCTCCCACACAACCTCCTACCGCAGCACGGTAGCACACGTGGTTAGCACTGTGGCTTCACAGCGCCAGGGTCCCAGGTTCAATTCCCCGCTGGGTCACTGTCTGTGCGGAGTCTGCACATTCTCCCCGTGTCTGCGTGGGTTTCCTCCGGGTGCTCCGGTTTCCTCCCACAGTCCAAAGACGTGCAGGTTAGGTGGATTGGCCGCGCTAAATTGCCCTTCGTGACCAAAAAGGTTAGGAGGGGTTACGGGGATATGGTGAAAGTGAGTGCTTAATGTGAGTCGGTGTAGACTCGATGGGCCGAATGGCCTCCTTCTGCACTGTATGTTCTATGTTGTTTTACAATTTAAAGTGGTGCACCGAGCTCACAATGTTCCGGGAATGGATGAGTGGGTTTTTCCCAGAGATAGCGGACGGGTGAGAGAGGTGTGGGAGGAGGCCGGCTAACCACGCTCGTATGTTCTGGGGGATATGAGTTGGAGAACTTTTGGGAGACGGTGTTTAGGAACCGATCGAGGATTGTAGAGGTTGAGATGAACCCGGACCCTAGGGTCGCGATCTTTGGGCTGGCGGAGGGGAGGAGGGGCCGATGTCGTGGCTTTCGCCTCTCTGACCGCCTGGCGACGTATACTTCTGAATTGGAGGTCGACCATGCCGCCGGGGGCCGTGGCGTGGTTGGGAAATGTGCCCTGAGGGGTGGGTCAGAGGAGGGTTTCAATTGGAGGCCATTTATGACTATATTTGAGGAACTGTTTGTCGGGGGGGGAGGGGGGGGTACAGTAAATGGGAAAATTTAGAAACCCTATACTCTGCTGGACGTTCGGGTTGTGTTTATATGTTGAACATGTTTGGAATAAAATACCTTCAAAACAGAAAATTCTATTATCTACATTATCTGGTTTGGTTCCCATGGCAACACTGTTGTTTCGGAGTCAGAAGATCTGCGCTCAAGGCTCACTGCAGAGTTTTGATAACTAAATGCAGGCTGAGACGTTCCCAGTGCAGGGCCGTCGATGGTGCTATCCTTTGATGAGGAGCTAACAGAGGCCTATCTGCTTTCAGATGGATCTAAACGAACGAATGGTACTATTTAAGACAGAGATGAGGAGGAATGTCTTCTCTCAGAGCGCAGTGGGTCTCTGGAATTCTTTACCGCAGAGAGCTGTAGAGGCTGGCTCGTTAAATATGCTCAAGGCTGAAAGAGACAGACTTTTAATCAGTAGGAAAATCAAGGGTTATGGGGATAAGGGGGGAAAGCGGAGTTGAGGTTTATCACATCGGATCAGTTGTGATCTCATTCAATGGCAGAGCACGGTAACCTAGTGGTTAGCACAGTTGCTTCACAGCTCCAGGGTCCCAGGTCCAATTCCCGGCTTGGGTCACTGTCTGTGCGGAGTCTGCACGTTCTCCCAGTGTCTGCGTGGGTTTCCTCCGGGTGCTCCAGTTTCCTCCCACTGTCCAAAAATGTGCGGGTTAGGTGGATTGGCCATGCTAAATTGCCCTTAGTGTCCAAAAAAGGTTAAGCGGGGGTTACTGGGTTACAGGGATAGGGTAGATACGTGGGCTTGAGTAGGGTGCTCTTTGTAAGGGCCGGTGCAGACTCAATGGGCCGAATGGCCTCCTCCTGCACTGTAAATTCTATGATTCTATGAAAATCAACTGTACATCAACAGTTCCTCGTTGGCTGGGTTGCACCTTGGGACATCCTGAGGTTACAAAAGGTGCCATATAAATGCAAGGTTTTCCTTCCTTGTTGTCATAACTCGTGTCACCTATTCTTGCTTCGCCTTATTGTCGGAGTCCAGGGAGACACGTAGATCAACCAAATTTATTTTAACGCAACAGTAAAACCGCATCCGGCCGAACAACATGGTGCCCCAAGTCGGGACGGTCTTCAAAAGGCTCGGTAACAAGTCCCAGCTGGATGGGCCTGCGCCCGTTACCATGGGAACCCGTCCTCCACAGGCCCCACGGGGAGGTCAATGAGTGGCCCCTCATGATCCTCGTGAGGGGTTATCACACTTTCCCGTTCACAAAATTCTCTTCCTTTGTCACTTGCGCTGCCCTTTACCAACCCGCTTAGCCAGGCTGGTCACCGTTGCCCTGCGATTTATTTTGATTTTGCTGAAAGGATCCAAAATGGCCACCGCAGCGACACCTTCTATAAATCTCGGATGAGGAGAAATTTCCTCGCTCCGAGGCTTGCTGAATCTTTGAAATTCTTCACCCCAGAGGGCCGTGGATGCTCAGTTGTTGAGTGTATTCAAGGCAGAGGCCGGCAGATGTTTGGGTGCTGAGGCAAATAAGGGATGTGTGAGCAGTGAGGCATGGTGGAGTTGAGGTAGGATCTCTTATCGAAAGGCCAGAGCAGTCTTGAAGGGCCGCACACCTACTCTTTGCTCTTATTTCCTGTAGCCTTCAATCTCCCAAACAGTATTGTCCTTTCATTAACTTCTCCTTCAAAGACATTCGACTAAATTTTCATTCGGTTTCTCACATCCTCAAGAGCCTTTCAATTCTAATAACATTCATCATCACAAGATTCAAGTGGTCCCATATTTCCGTGCCATTAATTAGGAGCACCTTCACTACGCAGGCCGCAGTGATTTAAGGAGAAGGTTCGCTGACACCTTCTCGAGGGATAATCAATAAATTTCAGTCTTGTCAGCGATGCCCACGAATGAATTTTTTAAAAAAAATAATGGGGCTGGATGCAGTGGAGAGGACGGGGGTCTTGCCCACCACCCAGGGAGCCGGTGAGAGACCGTTCTCGCTCTGCCTCTTTTTGAAAAGGACTACCGCGTCACTCTCCACTCAGGCACTTAACTGGGCCAATGGTGGGCCCTCCCTCCACTGGGGAGGGGCGGAGGACCGGGCAGCTCTTTTGAATGGTAGCGCCACTGGGAGGCAGTGGCTGCTGTTGATATGACACCAACTTGAGGCCCACCAGTCACGGGTCCAGATCACAGATGAATGAAATGAAATGAAGATCGCTTATTGCCACAAGTAGGCTTCAATGAAGTTACTGTGAAAAGCCCCTAGTCACCACATTCCGGCGCCTGTTCGGGGAGGCTGGTACGGGAATTGAGCCATGCTGCTGGCCTGCCTTGGTCTGCTTTAAAAGCCAGCTATTTAGCCCAGTGTGCTAAACCAGCCCCTGGCTAAGATGAGTGATGGAAGACTTTGGGGGTTGCAGGGTGGGGATACTGGGGGAGGGAATTTGGCAGGAAGGGAAGGGTGAGTGACTCTCACGCCCCCTCCCCGGAGGAGCATCCTACCCAAGCCCACTTCCCTGCTCTATCCCAATAACCTTAACCTAACCCAAACATCCCTGGACACTCAGGGAAAAGTTTAGCATGACCAATCCACCGAACCTGCACACTTGTCCCTTAGGGTGGGGTTGCAGGAATAGGGCGAGGAATTGGGCCTAGGTAGAGTGGTGTTTCGAAGAGTCTGTGCAGACTCGATGGGACGAATGGCCTCCTTCTGCATTGTCGAGATTCTATGATTCTATGATTTTTGCACCTTATGGGGCAATTGATCATGGCCAACCCACTTAACCTTCACATCACTTGGACTGTGGAAGGAAAACCAGAGTACCTGGAGGAACCTACGCAGATACGGGGAAACAACACACAGACAGGCCGGAATTGAACCTGGGTCCCTGGTGCTGTGAGGCAGCAGTGCTAACCGCATGAGTATTTTAAGTAGAAATCCAGGGCGGGATTCTCCGACCCCCCGCCGGGTCGGAGAATCGCCGGGGGCTGGCGTGAATCCCGACCACGCTGGTTGCCGAATTCTCCTGCACCAGATATTCGGCGGGGGCGGGAATCGCGCCGCACTGGTTGGCGGGCTTCCCCCCCCCCCCCCCCCCCCGGCGATTCTCCGGCCCGTGATGGGCCGAAGTCCCGCTGCTGGAATGCCTGTCCCGCCGGCGAGAATCAAACCACCTCTCTTACCGGCGGGACAAGGCGGAGCGGGCGGGCTCCAGGGTCCTGGGGGGGGGGGGGGGGGGGCGTGGGGTGATCTGGCCCCAGGGGGGTGCCCCCACGGTGGCCTGGCCCGCGATCGGGGCCCACTGATCCGCGGCCGGGCCCGTGCCGTGGAGGCACTCTTTTCCTTCCGCCTTCGCCGTGGTCTCCACCATGGCAGAGGCGGAATAGACCCCCTCCACTGCGCATGCGCGGGGATGCCGTGAGCGGCCGCTGACGCTCCCGCGCATGCGCCGCCCGGCAAGGTCAGTTTCGCGCCAGCTGGCGGGGCACCAAAGGGCCTTTCCCGCCAGCTGGCGGGGCAGAAATCAGTCCGGCACGGGCCTACCACTCACGGTGAGGGCTCGGCCCCTCAAGATGCGCCACCTTTGGGGTGGCGCGATGCCAGACTGATTCACGCCGTTTTTTGGCGTCGGCCAGCATACATCGCGCCGATTGCGGAGAACCCCGCCCCCTTTAACCTGTTTAACCTTGCTTACCCTCTGGTTAAGGTGAGGCGAAGGGTCCACATTTATCTCCATCCTTACCCGTCCTGTTGTGTGAAATAGGTGTGAACAGTCCCATGATAGCAGTCGAGGAGGATCAGGGAGTCTTGCAGTCTTTGGGCCAACATTTCTCACCCAGCCATATTAAATAGGCCATTCATTGTAATCTGTGTAAAATTACCATGTGTGAAGAGGTTCCTGTGTTTTTCCCTGCGCTGCAGTGAATGCAACATCTCCTCT